>NW_027185694.1:30814314-30846930 GCF_028583685.1 Petaurus breviceps papuanus | reverse complement strand
ACTGTCTCTCTCTCTCTCTGTCTCTCTCTCTCTCTCTCTCTCTCTCTCTCTCTCTTTCTCTCTCTCTCTCTCTTTTTCTCTCTCTCTCTCGGTCAGGGACAATTTATAAAGAGCTTGAATGCCAGCCCAAGGTCTGGATGTGATAGGCAACTGGGAGTCATTGAAGATGGTCAGATCTGTGCATTAAGAAGACAAATCTAACAATGTGTGCAGGGTAGATCAGAGGGAGAAAAGACTAGGGGGCTGGGAGACCAATTAGGACAATGATGTTATGCTAGTCCAGACAAGGAGTGGTGAGGGCCTTGTCTATGGTGGACACTGGAAATGGAGCAGAGAAGATGGATGAGAAAAAAATTATTACATATTTCAGTTCAAACCCCAAGACAGATCCAAATACTGGAGGACCCCTGGTGGGGAGGGGAAACTGGACTGGCCTCCACCCAGAATAGCTGATCCCAACCTAAGATCATTACTTTAGACCTAAGGTAGGCCCTAGGTCATCCACCAGCAAAGGCAAACCCTGATTCCTCCAGACCCCTGGATTAATGGGAATCCCTAAGGTCACCCTGAAACTTCAGTGAGGATTGTTACATTCAAAGGTCCTTTGGTGTCTCCCGTTCCCCTACCCCAACCCCCAGTTCAGCTCTAATACCCTCCAGACCAGAAGAAGGGTTGTTCTGCCAACAGGCTATTAGACTCTGTCCTCTGTCCCAGGCAGAAGAATGGTCCAATGCTTCTAAAGCTGAACGCCCCCAACCTGAGAAAATGCAGTAGATTTCCAGGTTGGGAAATAAACTTGGCACAAGGACACAAGATGCATTTGATGGGAAAACTAGAAATCTGGCTGTGACACGCAAGTGAGAGGCAGGTTAATGCATGTCAACTATATGTATATATCACATCCTTCCAAGGCTATTAGAAGCCAAGACTGCCTGTGCATAGCACAGCACCTGGCACATTGTAGGAGCTTGATAAATGTTTACTGATTGACCTTCTCTGTGCCTCAGACTCTCTCCCTATTGTGTATTTACCAGTCAGTCACCACTGAGATTCTGAAAATTGAAAGTATAGATTAACCACACACACTTTTCCTGCTTGGATGCCCTTTTCCTTTCTCGTCTTATGACCTGGGAGGATCCCCTCACCTCCACCCCCATCAAGGGCTAGAATCTACACATAGTGAGGCAAGAACCCCTTAGTAACCAGGAAAAAACACAGGGAGCAGATGTTTGTCTTTTCCTTTTGTATTATCCCCCACAACTCCTCAAATGGTGCCCAGCGCACAGGAGGCATACAACCGTGATCTCATCATGGAAGTGAATGGGATGTGCACAGTGACTGAGTCACCCCCAGAGCGGGCAGTAGGACATCCCCTGGAACAGATGGCAGTGGTCAGTCAGACCCCTTGGGAGACAGTAAGATGTGCATGGTGATGGGGTCTCTCTCTCTCTTCCATTCTCTCTCTTTTTTCCCTTCTTTCTCTCTCTCCCCTTCTTTCTCTCTGTCTTCCTTTCTCTCTTCTCTTCTGTCTTCCCTTCTCTCTTCTCTCTGTCTTCCCTTCTCTCTCTCTCTCTTTCTGTTTGTCTCTCCCTCTCTCTCTCTGTCTCTCTCTCTCTCTGTCTCTGTCTCTCTCTCTGTGTCTCTGTCTCTGTCTCTCTCTCTCTCTCTCTGTCTCTCTCTCTGTCTCTGTCTCTCTCAGAAAATCAGTATCACCTTAAGTAACACATGCTCGAAAACATGGGCATGGTCAGGCCCCTAGGGGATCAGGGTCTATTTTGGATTTCTCTCCCAGGAAGTGGCAATGGTAGAGTGCTGACAGGAAATCAGTTATTTTTACAGCCACCAGGTGGCCCTGGGCTAAAGGGATGGGGGTGGGGACAGGGGTGCTGATGAGATGAGGGGTAGAGAAGTCAGTGGTTTCCCCCACTTCCTAGGACCAGAGACATACAGCAAAAAGAGGCCTTAAAGTCCACTAGTCCAAACCCCCTCATTTTACAAATGAAGAAACTGGGGCCCAGGGAAGTTGTAACTGCCCAAGGTCATATAGGTACAAGTGACATTACAGGGATTCAAACTCAGGGGGCATGACTCAATTCAGCCATCTCTCCACTGCACTGTGTATGCTTTCTTCCTTGCTTGGGCTCCCTCTGGTCTCCTCTTTTCATTTCTCTGCCTGATATAGGGTATGAACTCAAAGAATATGCTTAAATCCCTATAAGCTCCTTGAGAGCAAAAAGAAAAGACTAATATTTATCATCTCCTTCACGCTTTGTATACTATACTGTGGCAGCCGGGTGGTTCAGTGGATAGCTTGCTGGGCCTGGATTCGAATACAGCCTCAGACACTCATCAGCTCTGTGACCATGGGCAAGCCACTCAACCTCTCTCAATCTCAATGCCCTCAACCATAAAATGGATGGAATAATAGCACCTGCATCCCAGGGCTGTGTGAGCATCAAATGAGGCAATATTTTTTAAATGCTTAGTATATAATAGCCTCAAGGTATATAATAGGTGCTATATAAATTTTAGTTGTTATTGTTATAAATCTCATCATCCTTTCCTAACCCTGTTCCCCCCAACATTCCCCTGCCGGGGAAACCTCGTATTCTATCCCCAAGCCAACTATTTCCAGTATGTTGTTGTTTGGGGCTTTCTTAGCAGAGATACTAGAGTAGTTTGCTATTTCCTTTTTCCAGCTCATTTTGCAGATGAGGAAACTGAAGCAAGCAGGGTTAAGTGACTTGCCCAGGGTCACACAGCTAGTAAGTATCTGAGGCTGGATTTGAACTCATGAAGTTGAGTCTTCCTGACTCCAGGTCCAGCACTCTTATCTACCGTGCCACCTTACTTCCTGATTTCCGATATAGATGAGTTTTGGCTTTATTTTTTTTTTCAGAGCTAGGCTTCCACACCACTTCCTGGCCATCTGCACATCTTACAGTTGCACACATGGCCTCCCTCCCCCTCTCAGCTCCCCTTTATTTATTGTCTTAATTGGAATATAAACCTCTTGAGGGCAGGAACTGTCTTATTGCTCGTATAAGTGCTTAGTAAACACTGCCTATTTAGACATTTGATAAACATTTAATGAACAAATTATTTAGAGGGGATACCAGGGTAAGAATATCTCAGTATGTAAGTCTGCAAGTTTCATCCCTTTGACACGTCATTACCTGTGAAGAGTAAAAGGACTTGTCAGAGTCACGCAGCAAGGAGATAGCAAGAACCAGGCTTTCAACCTCACTATACCTTGATGCTTCCTGGGGCCTCAGTTCTAGGCTTACTTTAGGACCTTGCCTTGGGTCCTAGGAATCTTAATGTCTCTGATCCCTGAATCCCCCTTCCCTGGCCCAAATCCCCTGGACCTTCCTGGATGCTGAGCCGGCTTGGCTTCCCGGATTCTGGCATCTCCTAAGGCCTGTCTCCTCCCCTTCCTCTCATGCATCTCTTGATGCCCTCTCTTAGCACACTTGCTTCTCTCTCCCTTCTACTTCGTATCTACACATTCCAGTCCTCAGGAGTGTATCTTCTAAAGTTTTGTCTGCAAAGGAAACAGAATCCACCAGGGGAAGGGCGTTAGAAGTGGTGATACAAGAAACCTACCTCATCCCAGACTAAGGGACCCTCTACACTTCCCAAGCCAGTGTGTACTTAAATTCTCTCCAGGCTTAACCTGGTTATCCAGATTTCCCAGGAGCCCAAGCACTCCCCATTTCAGGCCCCAGGAGAGTATGGCTTATTCCCTTCAGATCACATCCAAACCAAACTCAAGATTCAGCCTCCTGAGCTCTCTGATCTAAGCTCATTGGGCTGAGCTCTCTGATCTAAGCTCATTGGGCCATTCTTCCAAGTCCTGGCTCACTCTCAGCCAATCAGACCTCCTGATAGCCTGGAAGGCTTGTGGCATTCCCGTCACAGTAATCACTCCTAATAACACTCAGATTTAAGTAGGGCTTTAAGATTTACAAAGAATTTTCCTTATCCAGTGGGGGAAGTAATTCAATTCACCAAATGTTTATTAAAAGCCTGCTACAAACAAAGCACTTTGCCTAGTGATAGATTATTATACTGACAATTAAAATAAAGGGGGTGGTGGGAAGACCCAAAGTACTGCAGTGAGCAGTGTAGAACCCAAGAGGATTCCTGAGGCCAGCTAGTCCAACCCCCTCTATTTATGTCCATGTCATTGTGCCTCCGTAGAATGTCATCTCCTTGAGGGCAGGCACTGTTTCAGTTTTTGCCCTTGTGGTCCAGCACAAAGCACAATGCCTGCAACTTGTTGTTGTTGAGTCATTTCAGACCCCATTTCTGGTTTTCTTAGCATAGATACTAGAGTGGTTTGCCATTTCCTGCTCCAGTTCATTTTACAGATGAGGAAACTGAGGCAAACAGGGTTAAGTGAGTTGCCCAAAGTCATACAGCTGGTAAGTGCCTAAGGCCAGATTTGAACTCGGGTCCTCCTGACTCCAGGGCAGGTGCTCTATCCACTGCACCACCTAGCTGCCCACCTGGAACATAGTGGAAGCATAAGTGATGTTTATTGAATTGAATTTGACCTCCCTCATTTTACCATTGGGGAAATTGAGACCTAGAGAGTTTGAATGGCAGAGGTGAGATGCAAACCCATGGCCTCTGACTCTGCATCTAGCACTCTTCACTCCCTGACACTCGATGTGGAAAAGGAGAGAACACTAACTAGTATGGAAAGGCTGAGATGGGGCAAGATGGGGAACACTCCATGGGGGAGGCGGCATCTCAGCTGACCCTTGAAGGAGAAAAGGATTCTGAATGGTGAAAAGGGGAAAGAAGGGCATTCCAGGCATGAGTGAGGACTCCCACTGGGGCTGGAGATGGCATGTGGAGTTCTGGACTAGCCAGAAGTCCAGTCGGCCTAGAAAATAGGGCGAATATTATTATCCATCTTACAGAGAACACAGGCCCAGAATATTCAAGTCATCACACCTAGTGTCAGAATCAGGATTTGAACCCAGATACATGGGGAGTGGTAACCTTTGGTGGTAGAAAGAATACTTATTGAAAGGGGAGTCAGAGGCTTGAGTCCTGATCCTCCCTTACTACCTCCTTTACCTTAGGTAAGCCCCTTGCCAATGGGGTCCTCCAGCCTGCCAAATCAGCCCCCAGCAGTGAAGGAAACAGGAGGATCTGCAGTTTCAATGTCAGGCCTCTAATATAAATTCCTTCCCCTCCACATACAGTTTTCCCCAGTGACTCTGCCTCCCCCTAACACCCTCTGGACCTTAGCTGAGGAGCCCAACCTTCTCAAAGTCAGTCTCTGGGTCACCAAGTCCACACTAACTATTTGTTGTCCATCTAGCCCATTGTCAGGTTCTGGAAGATGAGCACAGGGATCCATAAGGAGGAGGAAAAAAAATGCAGCCCCTGCCCTTAGGAGCTCGAACCCCAGGTGGGGAGGGAAGATTGACACATGAAAAGTTAAACAACATGCAGCAGTCTGTGATCCAGTGCCAAGATGAGTGGGGACAGACAGTGAGTGCTGTAGGAATTCAGAGAAGGGAACAACCAGTGTGGGCTGGAGAGTAGCATCATAGGATTGAGAGCTGGGAGGACCTTAGAAATCATCTAATCCACCCCCTTCATTTTTCAGATGACAGAACTGAGGCTCAGAGAAAGGAAATGAGTTGCCCAAGGTCACATAGGTAACACACAGTAGACCTGGCTCTTACACCTGAGATTGGATGAGTCTAATTCATGGAAGGTTTTGTGGTGGGGGTAGGATGTGATCGGGCACTGGGGAGGGAAGAAACACTTTCCAAGCTAGAAAGTAGGGTAACAAAAGAGCCTGGGTTTAAAAAAGGAAAAAAGGAGACATCATGGCTTTCTCTATGTTTCCCTGCCTCCCTGCTACCCCTGAGGGTGAGAACTGGAAAGGATTTCTCTGCATGGCCTTTATTTTGCATCCATCCTGAGCCTTGATTTCCTAGGATGCCCCTTCCTCCTGGTACAAAACTGGGCACTTAAAAGGCATTCAGTGTATGTTCCTTGAGAGCCATTGTGGTGTAAAGTGGAAAAGCTTGGGATTCCGGTCAGCTGGTTCTAGTCCCAGCTCTACCACTAATTCACTGAGTGACCCTGGAAAAGTCACTTGACTTCTCTGAGCCTCAGTTTACACATCTGTAAAATGGCAGTGTTAGACTGGCTGATCATAAGTGCCCTTCCATTCTAAGGACCCTTGCAGTTCTAACATTCTATTCTAAAATTCCTTCTAGTTTTTGACATTCTATGATGCTACAGTTGGTGACTTTTCTTCCCTTTGCCTCTCTGTGAATACCCTACCTACCCATTGCATCCCTTTGTACCTAGCACCCGGTGTTCCAGACCTTCAGTGCAACATGTAATGAGACTCTCTGGTGTCCCTCTAGACCCCAGACCATCAAGGCAGGAAGTACCAAGTATAGGGGAAGTATCTGGGGAGTCAGTTCCCAGGCTCTGGGAGTGACAGCTGCAGGGAGACATAGTCACCAGCTATAAATACCCGAGGATGTGCTGTGCAGGAAGGGGGGTGGACTGTTCACAGCCTCGGGGAGGGTGGAGCAAGGTGAAGGTCCAGGACCATGGGAGGACTGGAGCTCAGAGCCGATCACCAAGGAGGAGCTGGGGATCCGGCCCAGAGACAGAGCCCTGAGGGGGAGTGGCAGGGACAGGCAAAGGGAGAGAGACACAGATGCATGATGGGGAGGGTAGTAGAGAGAAGCCCATAACCCCAGTGCATATTACAGGGTGATGGAGCGTGCTCGTATAGAGACCAGGAGGCCAGTTCTGTCTCAGCTCTGTCTCCGGGTGACTTTGGACAAAGGCGCTTACTTCTCCTCTGGTGGCCTCAGTTTCCTCCTTTGTAAAATGCAAAGATTGGTCTCAATGATCCCTTAGGTCCCTTCCATTGCATTATTCAGTGAATCTGAAGCTGGTTTTTCTATCACCTTTGTAAGCCCAGTGCTGTGTGCAAGGCTAAGGCTGGCTGTAGCAGGGAATCTAGATCTTAAGACAGCCCCACCAAGGAGGCCCGAGGATTGTCCACATATCATCCAAAGCATTAGCAGCCTAGTCCACAGGGCTAGGTGGGAAGACAAGTGTTAGAAGGCTTAGGTAGTTGTCCTAGGCCCAGTCTGGATTCTACAGGGCCACCTAATTGTCCTGGCCCACATGGGGATTTTGGGAGATACTCAGGCAAATGGTAAGAGGGAGGGTCAGACCAGCTGCCTGGATGGTCACAATGAGTTACTAACTCCTTTTATTAAGGAGGTTTGTTCTGTGAAGTTTGGATTCAGCAAAGGGCCGAACTTGAGGACCTAGAGGGCCATGCGTGGCCTGGAGGTCACAGGTTCCACACTCCTGATAGAGTATAAAGATCTCTAGACTTAGATCTGAGTTCAAATCCCAACTTTAACACTGACTGTGTGACCATAGGCAAGTTTTTAAACACCTGTCAGCCTCCATGCCCTCATCTCTATGTTGATATGATTCTTTCTTTTTCATCCTCCCTAATGTTATTTGCAACAGAGATATCTTCGGTGTAAGAGATGGCACATCAGAATAGGAAAGCGGGGGCAGCTAGCTAGGTGGTACAGTGAATAGAGCACCGGCCTTGGAGTCAGGAGGACCTGAGTTCAAATTTGACCTCAGACACTTGACATACTAGCTGTGTGACCTTGGGCAAGTCACTTAACCCCAATTGCCTTGCCTTCCTCCCTCCATACTAGGAAAGCAGTGTAAAGGGAGCAGGGTATGTTGAGTCAGATCCTGGCTCTGGCACTTAGAAATTGCTTGACCTTACTGTGCCTCTGTTTCCCTATCTGTAAAATGAAGTGGTTGGACCAGATGTTTTCTAAGGTCCCTTCCAGATTTAACATTCTAGTCTTCTAAATTGGTGCTAATAATGCTTGTGCTACCTATCAAGGTGGTTGAGAAGACAGTTCTTAATAAACCTTAAGGCACCAGCAATGAATTACCATTGTCATCATGCCCCTTCCTCTGCTCAGTCTCCTAAACTCCAGCTCTGACACAGAACAAATAAATAAAACATGTGTATGTACACATTGTATTGCGCATGTGTACATATGCATTCATACACATACACATGTGTGTATGCCTGTGCATATACATTTGTGTGCTTGTATATCTTTTGTAAGCATCCTTTCCCTGTCCCCTCAGCTGCTAGAGCCTTCCCCTCCTAGGTTACCTTCCATCCACTCTGAATGTATCTTGTATGTACCTATGTTATTCCTCTATTTGACTAAAAGCTCCCTGAAGGCAGGGACTCTTTTTGCTTTTTCTAGGTCTCCTCAGTAACTCATCACAACACCTGGAACATAGTAAGCTCTTAATAAATGCTTATGGATTGATTGCCAGCATTCCAGACCAGCCCTACTGTGGGATTGAGATACAGCTATTGCTGCCAAATCACTCCCTTGTCATTGGCCAGTCCACTTGGGATCTGTTTTCTCATCTGTAAAATGAGAAGGTTGGGCTAGGTCTTAGGGTCCTAATTCGGAGCTCAATCCCCAAGGTCCTTGGCAGCTTTAACACTCTGTATTCTGTGCTATGAGTAGATACCTCTGATGGTCTTTGTTATATGTGCCAAGAACTCTGTGAGTCCTACCATTCTACGTTCTATGACTCCATGGCTTTATGGTCTATGATTCCATGGTCCCCTATTCTTTGTACCTCTTGACTCCAAACCATCCCTCCTTTGGGTCTCTCCTTCTGTACAGCCTCAGCCACTACTAAAGCCAAGTTAAACTTAGTGATTCTGAGAGCTGAGCCTAAGTCAATCCATAAACATTTATCAAGTACTTACTGTGTGCAAGGCATTGTGCTAAATGCTGGGGGTATAAATACAAATAAAAACAGTCTGCTCTCAAGGAGCTTACAGTCTAATGGGGAAAGAACACTCAGAGAGAAGCTAAAGGTGGAGAAGGGTGGAAAGAAGGAAGCAGGAGAAAGGCTGCCTGGCCTAGGGGCATGATGGAGAAGTCCAAAGAAATGCAAAAGCTGGGTAGCTTGTGGTAAATAGGAAAAGGCTTATATATAGCTCTCTCTTTAAATAGAGGCCCAGTAACCCATGACCCTGCCCTCCAGGCAGAGGGTCCAATCAGAGGGTCAGGGGATACTGATGATATGTGAGTACCCAGGCAGATTCAATCTTGCAAGATAATGAGATTTCCTGGTTATGAGTTTCCTGGAGAAGGCATATGTGCCTGGTTTGACATCCATTCCCAGTCAGGTATCCCTGGACCCTCCCAGGTGACCCAGCCTGTGACTTAACCTCACTTATCCTGCCTTCTCTGCTGTTGGAAAAGTCAGTGAGAATGAGACATACACTCACGGAGGCCGGAAAAGGAACATTTGCCATATGTGGAGAAGCCCTAGCTAGGGGGAAAGGGAGAAAGGGTAGAGCCGTCATCTTAGGCACCTACCTGCCTAAGGAGCTAACGAGTTAGTTATCCATCCCCAGGCACAAAACAAAGGCAGAGTGTTTCTCCAGGGATATGATGAACTAACAGAAGTCTTAGAGCATTCTCTCCTCTTTTTGTAAAAGGTAAAGGGTTATGGAAAGCTGGAAGGGGCTTTAGACATTATCAAAATCAACCTTCCTTACTCCCATTTAAGAGACAGAGCCAAAGACTGGGTCACTTCCCCACTGATGTTCTCAAACTCCTGTACTCCTGGGCTCCCCAAGCAGAAAAGGGTGACCGAATATTTGAATGTTACTGCTCATTTAGTCACTGAGTCACAGAAGCCCAGAGTCAGACGCAACCACAGAGACCAACTTCATCATTTTGTATTTGGTGAAATGGAGACCCATAGATGTTAAGTGACTTGTCCATGGTCATAGAGGTAATAAGGGGCAGACCTACGATTTGAACCCCGATCCTCATACCCCAAATAGGGCATGTTTTCTGTTCCATTATACTTTTTCCTCATCAGAATTGTTCCTTTTTTTGTGTCCAAACATCTCATTGTGTATAGATGAAGAAACTAAGGCACAGATAGCTGAAGGTCATACAGCTAGCTACTCAACATTCGAGCCGGGATCTGATCCCAGCCAGGTCTCCAAACTCAAGTCTTCTGAATCCATTCCTAGCAGCAATCTATCCACTCACTATACCAAGCTTCCTAGCATGTGCCTGCCCTTAGGATCTGTGAGGGTTGGAGGGAGGCCAGACAACCCTGATCCCTTCTTCCCCAGACAGTAGGAGGTGGAGGGAGCTGAGCCAGCTTAGTGCCCAGGTGAGGAATCTCCTCTGTGGGCATCACAGCCCACGCTGCCCTCGTGGCTTCAACTGGCCGCCTCCTCAGAGTGGGCTGTTTCCCCAGACTGAGTGCCTTCATCCGTCCCATCCTCTGCAGCATCTGTGGAGCTGTGAAGATAGCAATGCCGGGGAGCCCCCGGAGCCCAGGCTGCAGCTTCTCCCTCCCCTCCTGGCACAACTCTAGGGCCCAAACCCAGCTCCAGCCTGCCAGCCCTAAAATCAGACGGTACAGGCATCATCAACCACAGTTCCACACTCCAGTTCCCATCTGCCAGTCAGCCTTCCTTTAGGTGTAGTGGAAAAGAACTGACCTCAGAGACAAGGAGGCCCAGGTGAGACCTTGGCTGGGTCTCTTCTTCTCCAGGCCTCAGTTTCCTCATCTATAAAATGAAGAGATTGGACTGAATAGTCTTACTGCTCCTTCAAGCTCTAGCATCCTAAGGTCCCTTCCTGCTTGAACAGTCCAGGCTTCTGCAAGTCTAACGTGAAAGAAAAGTCAGTAGTCATAGATGGAGGTTCAGGAAAAAAGCAGAAATATTTGTGCCTCATTCCCAGCTCCTTCATCTCTCCATTCATTACTTCATTAAATAAATACATTTGTTACTTCATTAAACAAACCTCCCACCTGGAAGGTGGGATTTCTTCCTCCTTAAATCTTCCCAGAGTCAGTCAACAAGCATTTATTAAGTACTTACTGTACGCCAGGCACAGTGCTAAGTGCTATCTGGAATCCAGATAAATAAGACAGTCCCTGTCCTCAAGACGCTTCTAGTCTGTCACTCAACATCTGGTCCAGGCACTGTGCTAAGCACTGATGATACAAAAATTTTTTTAAAAAAATGTAAAAGGCAAAAGACCCAAAAGACCCTGACCCCAAAGAGTTTACAGTCTAATGGGGAAAGAGCACATGTTAAAAGGAAGCAAAAAAGTGGGGGTGGGAGCACAATGATAGTGGGGAGAGGGGGAAGAGGGTAAGGTAGGAGGTTATGACTTATACAGCTAAATATAAAATAAAATGATTGGTCCCTCTCAATGAAAATTGATCTCTTCCTTCTTAAGTCTTAAAGTCAGTCAACCAAGACTTATTAGGTGTTTTCTGTGGCACTTCAATAAGATCTGACAATATAAAGGAAGGCAAAAACATAAGTCTTGACCTGAAGAAACTTACATTCTAATAGGAGAGACAACAGGCAAATGACTATACAGAGTTTCACAATGTAACTAGAAGATGATCCTAGAGGAAAGGCCCTGGCATTGAGAGGGGGACCAGGAAAGATCTCCTGAAGAAGGTGGGATTTGAGTTGTCTTAAAGGAAGCCAGAGAAACCAGGAGGTGACAAAGGTGAAGGTTGAGCAGGCACAGCATTCCAAAAGTAAGGGGCAGCCAATGAAAAAGATGGATCCAGGAGATGGTGTGTAGCCAATGGATTGTAGACTGTGAATAGAGAAGGTAAGTGTAAAAAGACTGGAAAGGTAAGAAAGGGTGAGTTTGAGGAGGGTTTAAAATGCCAACAAAATTTTCTATTGTGTCTTAGAAGTAATAGGGAGCCAAGGGAGTTTGTTGAGTAGGGAGAGGGGGCAGCATAGACAGGTTTGCACATTAGGGGGAAAAAAAATCACTTTGGAAGTTGAGTGATAGATGGAGACACCAACCAGAAGGATGTTGTAATTGTCCAGATGTGAGGCAGGGGTTCTTATATTAGTTTGGTAACTCTATGAATGGAAAGAAGGGGACATATGCAAGAGATGCTGTGAAGCTAGAAAAAAAATTAGATTTGGCAAAAGATTGGATATGTGATTGGGATCAGCGTGAGAGAGGCGTTAAGGCTGCTACCAAGTGACTGGGAGGGTGGGGGTGCCCTGGGCGGCAAACAGGGCCACTATGGCTGGCTCTCTCATTAGTGCCCTTCACACTCTGCCTTGTTTTGTGGATATTTGTGTGTGTGTCACATCCTCACTAGTAGACTGTGAGTTCCTTAAGGACAGAAACTGTTGAGGTTTTTTCCCCTCCCGTCTCTATATTCCTAACACCTATTTAACACGAATATCCTCCTAGCAGCAGATGGTTGCGAGTCTTGGAACACCACATAACCTCCAAAGAGTCAAAAGGGTAGGTGATCCCAAGGACATTGGAGAGATTCCTGGTGGGAACAAGGAGGCCACATTGTATTTCCAAGGATGACCTACATGCAGAAATGCTATGAGGGATATCATCCAGGAAACCTATTTATTGAGAAACGGTATTTGTACCAAGATTGGGGGATAACAGATGGACAGCCTGAGAGCTTCACTGATAGGCAAAATAAAATAGGGAGGGCGGGGGGAAAGGTTGCTAGCACTTCACATAGCTGCTCCACAGGGGATCTATGAGAGAACATGAATAAGAATCACAAAGGATGGGGAGTGGAGAAGTAGGAACCCCCATCAGTGGTGGTTTATCAGTCATTTCGGTCACGTCTAACTCTTCATGACCCCATTTGGGGTTTTCTTGGCAGAGATACTGGAGTGGTTACTATTTCCTTCTCCAGCTCATTTTACAGAGGAGGAACTAAGGCAAACAGTGCTAAGTGACTTACCCAGGGTCACACAGCTATTAAGTATCTAGGTCAGATTTGAACTCAGGAAGAAGAGTCTTCCTAAACTCCAGTCTGTTCCACTGAACAGACTAGCTATCCACATCGGTGGAGGCAAGAACAATAATAGCCATCTTTAAGATGGCATTTTAAAGTTTGCAAAGTATTTACAAACATTACCTCATGTGGTCCACACAACAACCCTGAAAGATAGATGCTGTAACATTCCATTTTACAGATGAGGAAACTGAGACTGAGAAAGGTTAAGTGGTTTGCTTGTCTGAGACAAGATTTGAACTTAGGTCTTCCTGTCTTCAAAGCCAGGGCCACCTAGGTCCACTGAAGAACTGTAGTGGTATCCTCAGCACGGTACCTGGCACTTAGAAAGCATTCATTACATGTTTGTTAAACTAGGTAGAATCTTGACATGTTACCATCGTCAAGGAAGCATTTATTGAATCTGAGGTGGAGAAGGCACTGTGCTAAGTCCTGGAAGACAAAGGATAGTGTGCTATAGTAGAAAGATTCCTATCCTGGAGAGAGACCTGGGTTCTCATCCTGGAGCAGCCACCTTTTAACTGAATGACCTTGGGCAGGTCACTTCCCCTTTTACAACCTCAGTTTCCTCACCTGTAAAAATAAGTATAACATGTTCATATGACTACTATGAAGATGGAATAGGGGATGAGGAAACCCTTGGGAAGTTGTAAAGTGCTCTATAGATGAGATTATTCTTATTATATCATGAGGGTCTTATAATTAGCTAGAGAAGACATGTAAATAGTGAAGATTCCTAGAAATGTTACCACAAAATTTTGTTAGGTCAGAGACATATCACAGGACTTAGGGAAACTCTCTCTTTGGACATTCCTTTTATAAGTTAGAAATTACATAGAATTAAGTAACTCTTAAAATAAATATAATTGTTTGTGGCAGGCTGGTGCTTAGATGCAAAGAATAGTATTGATTTTTTTTTTCTTCAACATACTACATTCAGATTCCTTGCCCTGCTGTCAGGCATGATGTGCCAGAATCCTGGGTTACTTCCATCATCCTTCTTTGCCTCTTCTACCTCAGTACTGTTAAACACTGTTTGAAGAAGTCAGAGCCATGTTAAATGGATACATTAAAAATTACCTAATCTCATCTAAGTTTCCACTGCTACATCTCAATCTTTTTATTCTTCCCTAGTTGACTCTTTCATACTCTCTGCAGTAGTATGTATTGGCTTTTCCCCCTTCACTTATAAACTTAAGTTTGTTGTTCCAATCACATCCAACTCTTCATGATCCCATTTGGGGCTTTCTTGGCAAAGATATTAGAGTGGTTTGCCATTTCCTTCTCCAGCTCATTTTACAGATGAGGAACTGAGACAGATAGGGTTAAATGACTTGCTCAGGGTCACATAGCTAGTAAGTGATTGAGATCAGATTTAAACTCAGGAAGAAAAGTCTTCCTGACTTCAGGCTGGGCACTCTATCTACTGTGCCACCTATCTGCCCCAAACTTAGGTTTACCCCATCCTTAAAAAACTTTTATTTAACCCTGCCATCCTCTGAAATTATTGCCTTGTGTCTCTTCTTCCTTTCATAGCCAAATTCTAAGAAAAAGTAATCTACACTCACTGTTTCAGCTTCTTTACCTCCTACTCACTTCTTTGGCTCCTTGCAATCTGGCTTCCAACCCCTCCAGCCTACTGAAAATGTCTTCTGCAAGACTACCATTTTTTTTTACTTGATCAGTTTTATTTTAACATAGCATACAAACCCAATCTAAGTCACAATTATACCCCCACAGCATGCAGTCCCTGAAAACAGTTAAGCATAAAAAACTGATTATGCTTCACAGCAAACATAACCTTATACCATAGTTGTTTACTGTTAGTTTAAATGAAGAAAAGTTGTGTGCTTTACTTTACTAGATTAGAACAAATGACTATCACTAGTAGGCTGGCCCCTTAGTGGTAAATTCTTTGGCCTTAGCAACCTAAAAACAAAGAAGAAAAAAAAGACCCGTTGTCCCTCTTGCTTCTGCAAGTAATGGTAGCAGAATCTTGGAAAAGGTGACAGCAGGTATTAAGAATTGCACAATTTTTAGTCCAGACATCTATAAACTTAATTGCTGAAACTCTAAATGGGAGATCTTTGTCTTATGACCGATGAGCCAACATACTACTGAAGGAACTGAATCATTTCTATTAACATTCTCACTATAAATGAAACCTGAAGATGAAAGGAGGTTTCAGATAATTGGGAAGATGGCTCATGAGTTCTCTTTGGAAGACCAAAGAAAAGAATTGGCAAAAATTCATTCTATCTTGTGTCCAGAGAAGCAAGAAACATCATTTCATGGGTCATTTGGTCATCTCAATCTGCAGGGATCGTGATAAACATTTTCCAAAAGGCCACCATGAAATTATCTTTAGCTTATCTGCCAACATCTCTTTCAGAGGGTATGATAGTGCAAAATTCTCATGAATTATTCAAGAAAACCCTTCAAATTAAATTACTATATACTACAATACTTTGATGAAAAGGTAGACATAGGAAACATGGCAAAAAAAAAAAAAAGTTGGAAAATGTGGCACAAGATTAAGACATTTTAAAAGCCAAAGGTTTATAGATTATATGTCTCCATAACACAAACACTTTCTTCAAGAAGAGAGCCAAGCAGCATTGGACATGGTGTATCAGCAATGCCATATTCACAATGCCTATAGAGATTACAAATATGCTGATATAATTATCCATCACAAAATACGTCAGGTTTGCCATTTGGGGAAATAAACTAGAAAATTTATTAAGATACCAAAAGACTGAGTCCCAAAACCAGAAAGTGAAAGCCATCAGAGTAGTTATGACATTGGCACAGGTAGATAAAGTAGAAAGCACCCACATTTTCAAGCCTTTAAAACAGAACAGGCTACCTCAGGCAAAGGTCCTCCTCTCCCCACTCACAGCAACCACCCAGCGCCCTGGAAGCGGGCTCCCAGAAGCTCCAGCCCCTGGCAGTCCTCAGCAGGAGTCCTTAGCAGAAAGTCCTGCTCCCAGCAGCTCCGGCCGCTGGCAGTGCTCAGCAGGGGTCCTAACTCAAAAAAAAAAAAAAAAAAGGCAAATTGCCTCGAGAGAGAAGAGTAAACAGCCAGAGGATTCAGAGACAAAATAGACCCACAAGAAGGGAACTGTTCACTGCTCTATTAAGAGCTGGGGTGGACTTTAGAAGAATAGATGGTATCTTAATAAATTTTCTAGTTTATTTCCCCAAATGGCAAACCTGATGTATTTTGTGATGGATAATTATATCGGCATATTTGTAATCTCTATAGGCATTGTGAATATGGCATTGCTGATACACATGGTCAGCAACTAATAACACCACAAAAACTGAAACTGATTTTATTTTAACAGATTAAAAATATCCAGTTATTGATAGGAAGTCATTGGTAAATCAAATCTCTGTGAATAGTCAGATAATCCACCTATTAGAATAAAGATCAAGGTCAATACTATATTATATTAAAGAATTTAAAAATTAGAAAATTTTAGTGTGTAATAAAAATAGCTTGTAACAAACCTACTTAAACTGTTGTCATAGAAAATAGAAAATAGATAAAAGAACAGGCATTAAAACAGGCTCTCAACATTTCCTAAGGAAGCTTAACTGATACAAATCAATCACTACAAAGAGGTCAAAATATGGCAACCAAAGTCAATACCAGGTTCAAATATAAACCCTTTTGTAAAATCTCACAAAAGATTAAATGGATGAATGAAAAAGCATTTATTAAGCACTTATTACATGCCAAGCATTGTCTAGAAAAAGAAGGCAGTTGAGGTGCAGTGAATAGAGCACCAGCTCTGGAGTCAGGAGGACCTGAGTTCAAATCTGGCCTCAGACACTTAACACAAAAACTAGCCATGTGACCCTGGGCAAGTCACTTAACCCCAATTACCCTCCAAAAAGCAAAAAAAAAAAAAAGCAGTTGAGAAATTAATTACTGACTGATCTGCATGACTACTTTTCTAACTCTACCAAATCTTTTAAAATTAATTAATATGTGTATTCATGTGCAACTTTAGTGAAGAAATGAAGAGAGAACAGGTAGACTTTTTCCCAAATGATAACTATAAAAGACCATATATTTACAATCCCACAACTGATTGAAAAGTATAGAGAATACAAAATCATCTTGCTGTAGTTATTTTTCTGTCGACTGGGAGGGAAAGCATTTTGTTTAGTAGAACAAAATGTTGTCTTCAAAGTTCTACTCCAGTAAAATGTCTCTCATGCATTAATTAAGATTTTACTGTCCCAAGTGAAATTTAACAAGGGTAAACCGAGGCAATTCTCTCAGCAAGATAACATTTATTATTGGGGGCATGCTGCCTGTCAACAAATAGGTTAATGGATTGCCTCCATTTTTGCCAGAGATCCTGAGCAAAAGGACGGTTGCCTTTTTATAGGTTTGGGGGAATATAGAACGAAAAAGAGAACAGGGTAGGTGACATGCTGGGATTAAGGGCAACATGATTGCTTACAGAGTGGAGGTGGTTGGAAGTTTGGTAATGAGGCTAGCAACAACACCCTCCTTTTCCCCCATGGCTAAGGAGCACTTATTGTTTGAGTCCAGGTACAAGGTCAAAAGATAAGAGATCAGTGTTTGTAGAGCAACCAGACATCCTTGAAAGACAGTTTGGTGCTATAAAGATACTAGATCTGACTCCTTTGTGTTCACCTGCATTCCCCAAGTTCAGCTAAATTCTTTGAGGCAAGAATAGATCAGTGATTTGCAGAACTGGATTTCTAAAATTAACCCATTACAGGCCAGCTGGATTCTGAACTAAGAATTGTGACTTAAGTAATTACAGGACAAAAGTAGTTATAGGACAAAAATCAATTAACTGCAAATAGGACCAATAAATAAATTATGCAGGATCAATCTTAATCTTTTCAACACAAGATTTCTTTAAAAGAAAGAACAACAAAAATAACTTTGTTTAATGATCCTCTGATGACTAACATCAAATTAGGCAAAAAAATAAATAGACAAAGATATCTGCCACTGTCATGAAGGATGCTGAGGATAAAATCCAAATTGGATTTCCTCGATATTGAAGCCTTCTAGATGCACCTGTTTGTGGATAACATTGTACTTATTGGATTGTCTTAAAACATTGCAGAAGATTGAGAGCTGTAATCATTCAATGGAGTTTGATTTAACAATCCACATAGGAAAAACCATGTGGATGGAGAACACCTCTTGTCTAGACTGTTGGATAAACAACCCATAGAGCTGGTTCATCAGTATATATATTTGGACACTGCAGATGAAAACTGTATTGGGTCTAAAATTCTTTAGGAGGAAGAAAGAATGATAGGTTGCATTTGAGAAATTGTGCTGTAATTTTAATAACCCCAAATTTTGCCCTGAAACAAAGATCAAACTCTTTTTTAAACACAATTATTCTTCTGCTAAAGCTATATATGGCACTTAATCTTAGAATGAAACTTGCAAGTCACCCAAAAGGCAATAAGGAAGTTTATGGTGGGCATAAATAGTCAGTAGCATTCCTTCCAAAGATGAATCATTTGCATAAAAGATATCATCAAAGAGATGTATAACTAGAAAAGGGGGTGGGCTAGTCATGCAGCAAGAGCAAAGGCCTTGTAATGAGACTTCTAGTTACTCTTGTTTCTTCCCTAAACTTTGGGCATTTGTGTATAGAATCATTGATTTGACCACCAACTCTCTCTCCTGGGCATCTCTGCCTGTTGTGTCCAATAAACATCTCAAACTTAACATGCGTAAAGTAGTTCTCATTATCTTCTCGATCTCTCCTCTAGAATTTCCCATTTTTGTTGAGGGTTCTACCATTCTTCCATTTATCCAAGTTTTTATTTTTTTATTATGTCTAAGAAAAAAACTTCCACTGTATATAGAACTGTATAAAAGTGCTATTAAGGGGCAGCTAGGTGGTGCAGTGAATAGAGTACCAGCCCTGGAGTCAGTAGGATCTGAGTTCAAATTCAGCCTCAGACACTTAGCACAAAAACTAGCCATGTGACCCTAGGCAAGTCACTTAACCCCAATTGCCCTACCTTCTCCCCTCCAAAAAGGAAAAAAAGTACTATTAAAATTATTTTAAAATATTACTTTAAAATGCTAGCCATCATCCAAGCCTTCAGCAATTAATCATCTTTTCGCTGGTGGAGGGTCTTGACTCAATGTTGATGGCTTCTGATTGATCAAGGTGGTGGTTGCTGAGAGTTGCCTGTGGCAGTTTCTTAAAATAAGACAAGGATGTTTGTGGCATTGATTGACAAAAGATTTCTCTATAGCATACGTTGATGCTGGATAGCAATTTACCCACAGTAGAACTTCCTTCAAAATTAGAGTCAGTTCTCTCAAAACCTGCCCCTGCTTTATCAACTAAGTTTATGTAATATTCTTCAATATTGTTGTGTCTGAAGGAATAGGGAGGCCTGACAAGAAGGAGAGAGATGGGGGAATGGCTGGTCAGTGGAGCAGTCAGAACATACACAATATTTATCGATTAAGTTCGTTGTCTTATATGGGAACTGTTCATGGCACCCCAAAACAATTACAATAGTAACATCAAAGATCACTGATCACAGATCACCATAACAGATTTAATAATAATGAAAAATTCGGAATATTGCAAGTATTGCCAAAATGTGACACAGAAACATGATGTGAGAGCACATGCTGTTGGAAAAATAACATCAATAGACTTGTTCAATGCAGGATTGCCCTAAACGTTCAATTTGTTTTAAAAAAAAAACACCAATATCTGTGAAGCACAATAAAGTAGAGTGTAATAAAATGAGGTATGCCTGTATAGGAATTAAGATGTGAGAGTTCACTGTGGGCTAGGATGATCAGGGGAGACTTCTTGGCAAAGGACCTTAGCTGATTCAATTTCCCTCAACCCTTCCCTTCCTCATTAACCTTATATATCAGGAAATAAGGCAAAGAAAAGAGAAATAACTTGGAAGTGAGATGAGGTAAATCTTTCTTGGGGTCTTTTTTTGTTGTTTTTGCTTTTTGGAGGGGGAAAGGCAAGGCAATTGGGGTTAAGTGACTTGCCCAAGGTGACACGGCTAGTGTTAAGTGTCTGAGGTCAGATTTGAACTCTCCTGGGCCGGTGCTGAGGTAAATCTTAAACTGCAAATAGGGCAGAGTAGTAGTGAGCTATGTTTGAAGGATTGTGAACAGTTGCATCTAGGCTATTGCAGAATATTAGCACATGGGAATGCTGGGAGAATAAGGTTGAATTAGTAAGGTGGGACCAAAATCTGCCTGGGGAGAGGAGTATGATTCAAATGCCTTGCAAAGAAGTGTATGCAAAATACTGCTGACTGAATTCAAGACAAAATAGAAGGCCTGGTTCTTGCTGTCAAGACACTTATGATATAATTGTCAAGACAGATACCCCACATAGCAGAAGTCCTAAACCTAGGATCTGTGAATATTTAAAATTTTTTATTTTGATAACTGTATTTTAATATACTTGGTTTCTTTTGTAACCCTATGTATTTTATTTCATGGATTCAAAAACATGATTCTGGGAAGGGGTCTATCACCAGACTGCCAAAGGGGTTCAGGACCCAGAAAAAGGTTAAGAATGCATGATCTAATCCAACCTCCTTGCTACACAGATGAGAAAACTAAGGCCCAGAGAAAGTGATTTGCTCCAAGATACACAGGAAATTAGGAGCAGAGCTGCATCACCCAACTCCTGGCTCAGGGCTCTCTATCCAGTCATTGCATTGCATTTTTGCATCCTGATAAAAAGTGCCATGGACAGAGGAAATGACAGCCCCCAAAGAGGAAAAAATTTTAAATCAGAAAAATTCATATGATGGATTTCAAGAAAACCAATTTCAATAATAGGCTTAGGGCAAAGGACAAAAAAAAAAAAAGAAGCTGTGGGATGGAGAAAGAAAAGAAGTCCTAGAAATCTGGGTGATCTCTGAGGAAATTGTCCCGAGAGTCAAAAAGCTCATTGATTACCCTGGGGCAGAGAAAGAAAACCCAGCTGGGAAGCACAGGCTGAAGGCTGGTGTCTCGAAGAATATGAAACAGTAATAGGAATGCAAAGTGTGTGGGAACCAAACCAGGTCGCCCAGGAAACAAGGAATCAGCCTGTGCTTCTAGGGTCAAGATCAGGAATGCCAGAACAAAAAAAAAAAAAAGGAGGGGGGGAGTAGCTTTCCAAAGACATAGAGAATAATTGTTACAGAAAGGCACAGAAACAGGTGAAATACTTCCCCCCACCTTTACACACACACACAGAGAAAGAAAGCTATTAACTGCTGATGTTAGAAGTCTATAGTCTTTTCACGCTTAAAAAGTAGTAATAACACCTTGTATTGTACCCATTTAGCACTTAGTGAACTCATCAAAATGGGTACCACTCCTGAAGAGAGACAGGGCAAAGGAACAGTCAAATTAGAAGAGGGACCCCACTGGTTGATTTCGTAGTTGGATTTCCTCTGATCTGTAACACCTAATTCCTTATTGGAATTATTGGAATACATCAGTGGGTCCATTATGTCACAGGGTGGGCCCCTCTTTCCCCACCCCCACCAGTGCAGCTTTGAATTCATATCTCAGCCTGACCCATTCCTGTTCATGTCCTTTCCCATGGACAATTCTACTGTCTTGTGATGATGCTGCATCATGCCCATTTCTATAGTGTAGACAGTATTCCAGTGATCACCACTGGAATCAGCAACATCAATAGTGAACCCTTATTTCTTAGGATAGATCTGCTCAGGGAGTGGAGGGGACATACCCTGAGGAAGAGAGAACTGAGTGAATTCACTAAGACTGGTCTGTAGTTTTCTTTTCTCAGTTTTATCATTGGTCATAGAATCAACACCAGATTTGCCTGGTAAAAGGAGTTAGGTGACTTACCATCTTTCTCTATTTTTCAAATACATTATAGAGTGTAGGCATTACTTGCTCTTAAAAAGTTGTTGAATTCACTTGTGAATCCATCTGGGATCCAAGTGTCCCTGTGAATGTTCTGTCTGATGTCTCCTTCTGAAAGCCTGAGGCAACTTGAGAACCACTCCCCAATATAGGAAGAAAATGCTAAGCTAGTCCATTTCCATCTCTATCAGAAGAATCAGTGGGTTTAGATTGCCACAGAAAAGATTCCAGTTAACTATTGGGAAAAAAATTTATTTTTAGAGTCTTTAATTACTGAACTATATAACCAAGGAGGTCTCTGTAATCAATCTCCATTCTTATGGGTCTCTGTTTATAGCATAAAGTTCCATATACCTGGACTGTTTTCAGCTTATAGCAACCTTAGTCTTATGATTTCATTTCATACCAGATGCCTCCTGCCTAACCTCAGGTGGGCATGGAGGAATGACAGGGTTAGAATTGAAAGGCAGCTTCGAGATCATCTTGTCCTGCACCCTTCTTTAAAACTGATAAAACCAGGGGAGCTAGGTGGCTCAGTGAATAGAGCACCGGCCCTGGAGTCAGGAGGACATGAGTTCAAATCTAACCTCAGTCACTTAACACTTACTAGCCATGTGACCTTGGGCAAGTCACTTAGCCCCAATTTCCCCTAAAAAATTTTTTTTAAATAAAAATAAATTAATAAATACAAAACTGATAAAACTGAAGCCCAGAAAGGTCAAGTAATCTTCCAATATCACAAATCTAGTTAGAGACAGAGTACAGAGTTGAATACAGATCTGTCTCTAAGTGCTCTTTCTATGACCCCATGACTCCTTTCCTGAATAGAACGGCCTTCCATGGTGCATTTGGTAGGCATTGAGGATAGCTTAGCTGAATCTTAGGGCACATGTCAAGACAGTAGCAGGAGATGAAGCTGGAAAAGGGGATTAAAATCAGATAACAGAGGGCCTTCAATTCCAGGCCAAGGAGTTCGGGCCTTATCCACTGGGCTAGTGGTACTCCAAGTGTGGACTGGCAGCCACGGGGTGTTCTCAAGATCCTTTCAGGGGTTCCAAAAGAGCAAAGTTATTTTCATAATTATAAGACACTTTAATTTCTAATGTGGTAAATTTTGATAGATGTAAACCACATAACCAAAAGCCCTCTGAGCGGTCCTAAATAATTTTTTAAGATTATAAAAGGGTCCTGATACCAAAAGTTCAAGAACCACTGGGAAGTCATTGGAAGTCTGGAGGGTATAGAGAGATAGGATCAGAGCTTTACTCTCCTGGGTGATCTATGTGTGATGGATTGGGAAGAAGAGACAGAGGAGAAAGACTAGAGGCAGGCGGACCAGAGAGAAGGCCATAACAGTCCAGGTAAGAGCTGATGAGAGCCTGGCAGAGAGAAATGAAGAAAAGAAAGGGATTCAAGAGGAATAAAGAAGAACAAATCAACAGGATTTGGAGACTGAATGGATATGGGGAGAAAAAATGACTGGGATGTCAGAGACAGAGATACTGAGAAGCCTGAGTGGCTGGGTAAATGCCATAAATAGAAATAAGCTTTTTTTCCCCTAATTCCAAAGGGTGCATTGGAGAGGGAAAGAGAAGAAAACCAGGGTTATAAAGAGAAAAACCAGGGGCCTGGAACTTGGACAAGGATAGGGGTAGAACCAAAGTTAAGGACATTCAATATTCAAAGAATTGGAGGATATAAAGGACTAGAGGGAAGGGAGTAAGAGGGTCTAGGTTTCCATTTAAAATTGTACTCGTTTGTACAGAATATACAATGGGAAAAAATTACAGGAGAAACTAAGGGAACGAAAGCCCTTGTCCCTAAATCACAAGGACAACTTCTAACCCACTAAGGTGCCCAGAATGTTTCTCCACCCACCTTTCCAAGCTTTCTAGACCTTCCGTTACTCCATGGGTCCTTGGCCCCATATAGTTTTATTGAAGAAGGAACCATAAGATAAAACTGCATTTCTCCTCAGGAAGGGAAGTCACTGTCTGAAGGTCTGCAGTTTGGGATGAGAGAGCTGCCTCCACTGTCCTTCTACCTGTACTCCTAAAGGTGACAGGTCCCTTTTTTGTTTAAGTAAAATTCACAAATACTTTTTTTCATGTCACAGTTAATTCTAGGTGTGGTTATACACACAACCTTTCTCCCCCCACCCACCCAGAACTAAACCCTCCCTTAGAACAAAGAATAGAGTTAAGCAAAAACAATCAATAGAGTGATCCAGTCTGATCAACATATGTGACATTCTGCCTCTGTATGCCTCCCAACTTCCTGAGAGAAGGAAAGTATGTTACCTTATTTATTTTCTGGAACAAAGATTGTTTATTACAGACACTCAGCATTTCAGTGTCCTTATGGTGTTGTTTAAATTACATTATTGACATCATTGTGTATATTCTTCTGATTCTGCTTGCTTTACTACACATCAGTTTATATAAAATCTTCCTATGTTTCTCTGAATTCCTATTCATCATTTCTTACTGCCCAATTTATGGACACTCATTTTAGTTCCAGTACTTTGTTATAAAATAAAAGGTCACTATGAATATTTTGGTATATTTTGGACCTTTGTTGCTGACTTTTGCCTCATTGGGGTAATTTGTCCAATAATGGAATTATGGATCAATATTTGACCCCAAGTTTAAACATATTAGTCAGTTTGCTCACATAATTCCAGATCATTTTTCAGAATAGTTAGTCCAAGTCAGAGTTCCACCAAAAATATATTAGTGTGACAGGTTCATTTTAATTAGACTAAGATATTTTCTTACCCAGAAGGCATAGTTGGCATGATTAACCCACCGCTTTCCTTTATCACCTGAAAGAGGGCAGAGGTCCTAAGAGGGAAAGTTACAGGAGATAGATAAAATACCCAAGGTTTGACGATCATGTCTGCCAGACAGCTTTGAATGCTAAGCCCCAAACTCCTTGGCAAATTTTTTAAGAACCTCTAGCTCTTCTAGAGGGTAGAAAAGATAGGGCTCTCTCTCTCTCTCTCTCTCTCTCTCTCTCTCTCTCTCTCTCTCTCTCTCTCTCTCTCTCTCTCTCTCTCTCTCTCTCTCTCTCCCAATAGCAGAGCAGATAATAATGTACTAGCCTACCTTAATGATGATTCTATCCTTCAAAAAGTGGAGAAATCAAGGAGGGAAATTGCTATTCTTGCTCTAATTCTCATCAAGGAGGAAATTATAGCTGAGGTGGAAAGATGGAAACCTTGGGGGAAGTAACCATTCCATCTTAGAATCTATAATAGAGAAGGAAAAGAAAGCTTAGTCTGCTGTTTAGAGAAAGGAAGATCCCATAGATTAAAAATTTTCAGTGAAGTCAGCCCAGAAAGCATAAGGAGCTCTTAATGAAATTCTGATGATACAAAGAAAAGCAGTTCTGATGAGGAAGAAAAGTGAGAGCTATCAATATGGATCAACAAACAATTCATTAACCAACTTAGATTTTAAAAAGACATGAACAGAAGATGGAAACAAGGGCAGGTTATGGAGAATGAATTGAGGAGTATGTGATAATAGTCCTGTAAGAACAGCGGAAAAAGTGCTGAAGCTCAGAATGAATTGAGTCAATCAGGGTAGCTCTGGGCAACCAAAGGTTTTAGTTTGGTTTTTTTGGATGGCTTTCTTTGTTCCTTTGTTTGTTTAGCTTTATTGGGATAAAGAAGAGATGGGACTGCTAGGAGGGATGGATGGGGAAAAAAAAAGATCATGGGCAATGGAGAGAAGGTGGCGCAGGACCAGCTTTTACTTTGTATCTGCTTTCTCTGATAAGGGCAATGCTCCTGGGACTAGAGAAGAGAAAGCAGAAATGGCTAATCATGAATTGAAAGATAATTAGTGAAAAGGAACAAGGAGAACAAGCATCTGTTAAACATTTACTATGTGGCAGTCACTGTGCTAAGTCATTTACAAATATCTCATTTGATTCTCACAACAACCCTGGGAGGTAAATGCTATTATTTTCCCCATTTAAAGTTTTTTATTTTATTTATTTTTCTGTTATATTTTAAGTTCTGGACTATCTGTCTCCTTCCCTCCCCACCCCATTTGACACAGATGTGTGCATGTGTAGGTGTGTGTATATATACATGTATGTATATATGTGTGTATATGTATTGTATGTCTATATATGTGTGTATATCATGATTGTGTATAAAACCATACTATGCATACTTCTATTTATCATTTCTTTCTCCAGAAGTAGGCAGAATTATCCTTTATAGTTGATCTGAGTATTTGTAATTCTCAGAATAACTTAATCATTCACAATTATTCTTCCAACAATATTGCTGTTACGATATACAA
The DNA here is from genome assembly GCF_028583685.1 of Petaurus breviceps papuanus. Classification (NCBI taxonomy): domain Eukaryota; kingdom Metazoa; phylum Chordata; class Mammalia; order Diprotodontia; family Petauridae; genus Petaurus; species Petaurus breviceps. Next base: position 30,820,788 of record NW_027185694.1, on the reverse strand, counting down.
CGTTCTCTTGGTGCTGTTCAATTTAATCTTTATGATTTCGTAGATTTTGCCCATTTTGCAGCTGATCTGTCCATGATGAGTTCAGATCAGCAGGCCCAGATGAACTGTTTCCCAGAGTACCAAGAACCGGCAAATGCCATTGTTGAGCCGCTGTTGGTGATTTTTGAAAGACCTCAGAAAAGAAAAGAGGTCTCCAGAGGACTGCAGTAGGCCAAGTGCCATAACACATTTCAAAAGAAGGAAGAGAGTGAATCCTGCTGATTATAAGCTGGTGAACTTGACTTTGATTCTTGGTGCAAAATTATTAAACCTGTAGTGGACATCTAGAAAAGGAACCAAAGAAAACCAGTGTTGCTTCATCAAGAAAGAGTCATTCTAGACTAAGCTTATTTCCTTTTTGAACAGGGTTATTGGCTGGAAAAATCAAGATGTTATTTGAATCATAGCTTACCTAGATTTCTGTAAAGAATTTGATAGTTTCTCATGCTATTCTTGTAAAAAATATGAAAAACTGAGCAATAGATAATTTTTAATTTATTCAGTTAATGTTAAAAAAGGTACATAATAATTATATCACCATGATTCTCATTAGAATTTTCCTTCAGAAGAAATAGGTAATAATAATAGTAGCAGTAGTAATAATACATGCTAGATAATATAAATCTAAAATCCATACATACCTATAAAGTTGATATCTGTCTTGAATTTTAAAAAAACACAATAAAAGCAATAATTTAATATATAACTTTAATAATAATTATATTAGTACTTATTAATTGTTAACACTTTAATAATAATACTTTAAAAGGAAAAGTTATCCACTTCTTGGTTAAAAGCTAAGAAATAAGAGATAATAGTAGAATTAGGTAGATTCTGAGTTGGTCAAATGGCTGGACCCAAAGAGTAATATTAATGGTTTGATGTCCACTTGAAAGGCTTTTTTAGCTTCCTAGAAAAGGATCCCAGACTTCTAGACTTAATCTTGGCCTAACTACTTCAGTGACATGGATAAAAGCATAAATGGGCATGTTTATCAACTTTGCTCATAATACCAAACAAGGAAGGATAGTTAACATATTGGATAACAGAATCCAAAGAGATCTGAACAATCTAAAACATTAGGCCCAATTTAAATAAGGTGAAATGTAACAAGGATAAATGTAAAGTCTTACCCCTGGGTCAAAAAACTCCATTTTTCACATCTTCCCTTCCCCCTACTCCTTTGCAGAAGTCAGGATCCACAGATGTGGAATGCTTCACATAACATCAGACTTTGAGGATATGTTGATTAGTTTTACTAGAGCTTTTTTACTCATTTTAAAAAATTCTTTATTATGAGAGGGAGGAGGGAGAGGGCAAATGATATAGGGGGAATGTAGGAGATGTAAGCCAATCAGTAAAAATTTATTTTTTAAAAAATCAGCTCCTCAAGTATAAGGTAAGGAAGGTACGGTTAAATGGCAGTTCACTTGAGAAAGATCTAGGGTTTTTAACAAACTGCGTAAACCCAATCAGCATTGTGATAAGGCAGCCCAGAAAGCTAGACTATATTAAGAAGAGCATAGCTTTCTGATTTAGGCAGGAGATCATCCCTCTCTGCTGTCTCATGGTGAGACCACACATGTGGTCAACATAATCTTGTGTTCTGGGCACCACCTTTTAGAAATGACATCAGTAAGCTGGAGAGAATCCAAAGGAGGGTAACTAACATAGTGAAAGGTCTCAAAATCTTACTCTATGGGAAGGATTTGGTTAGCCTGGAGAAGAAAAGTCTTAGGGGAAACAGGATAGTGGCATTCAAGTATCTGACAGCCTGCCATATGGAAGAGGGATTAGATTTGTTCAGTTTGGCCCCGGAGAGAAATAATAGAAGCAATAAGGAGCAGGTGCAGGGTGAGAGATTTTAGGTTTGATATAAGGAACAATTAGAGCTATCCAAAAGCAGATGTGCTGCTTTGGGAAGGAGTGCTCTCCCCTCCCCTAGCAGCCTCCAAGAAAAGCCTGGGTCATCACTGCTCAGGAGTATTGTAGTGGAGGCTGTTGTTCAGATTGGAGCTGGACTAGATGGCCCCTGAAGTCCCTTTTGATCTGAGACTGTCATTCAGTTTGCTTAAATTCACATGTTTGGGGTCATCTGCTCCCCACAAGTCAGGCAACATTTTAAAATATTTTATCTTTTTTTAATTTATTTTATTTAACATGTCACTCATTTCTGAATGTTGTGTGAATTATTGTGAGGCTCCAGTGAGATAATGTTTGCATGTGTAAAGTGCTTTTTAAACCTTGCTATATAAACGCTAGCTGTTTTTAATGTACCCCTTCCTCTTCCTCTACCCAAAGAGCCATCCTTGTAGAAAAAATTTTAAAAGGGAAAAATCAGCTCAACAGAACTAATCAACACATTGATAATGGCTGACTATATATGCAGTATTTCACATTCATAGGTCCCCAGCTCTGCAATGCCATGAAGGAGATGCATTTTCTCAACTCTTCTATGGGCCCAAGTTTGGCCATTATAATGATACAGCATTCAATTTCCCTTTTTTTATTCTTTCCATTTACATTGATGTAATCACTGATATGTATATTTTCTCTGGTTTTGCTTACTTCGCTTTGCAGATCATTTTTCCCCATGCTTCCCTGAATTCTTCATATTTATCATTTCTTCCAGCACAGTAATATTCCATTAAATTCATGTACCAACAGTTAGCCATTCCCCAATCGATGGCCATCTACTTTATTTCCATTTCTTTGCTACCAAAAAAAAAAGTTTCCATCAGTATTTTGGTATGTGCCTAGCAGTGGGATCTCTGGGCCAAATTTTGTGGATATTTTCGTCAGTCTTTCAGCATAATTCCAAATTGTTTCCAGAATGGTTGAACCATTCAAATCTCCACCCAGTCTATTAGTGAGCCTGTCTCTCTGCAGCTACTTCAACATTGACAATTTCCATCTTTTGTCATCTTTGCCAATTCAGCCAGTCTTGTAGAATATAATGTATGCACTTGCGCCCATTTAAATCTCCCTAGAGGAATGGGTAGAGACAAAGGAACCAAGGTCATTAGCATCCAGTCCACCCACGTTATCTTGGAAGCACATAGGAGAGTGCCCATCTAAACTGGTACCTATGGCAGTAGCTCTGTCTGGGCAGGGACTGGGTCCACGGACTGGATGAGGCAGGAAGGGCTAGTAGCATTGGGATAATCCAGTGGGAGGGGGTGATATCTCTGGGTGATATCTATGGTTAGTACCACACAGAGGAGAGAGGGCGAACAGAATCTTGTAGCCAGGAGGTTGTACGGGGCATCGGCGCAAAACAGAGCTGAGGGAAGAAACCAAAATAGATTTGAATGAAGAGCAAAGTCTGGTTCACCCTCTGTCTCTCTGCAAGGACAGGTGGTGCTCCCCCACCCCTACCTCCACACGTGTGCACTCCCATGCATACACACACGCAGAGGCTCATGGGTTGTGTACACACGTGTCAGCCCTGGAGCAACCAACAGCTCCTGAGAATTCTCGGAGATGGGAGGTCTGCACAGGTTCCTGAAAGTGGGTCAGGAGGGATCCACATTATAAACCTAGGCACATACTTACTAAGATAAGTGTGTCTCCTCTCAGCTCTCCCTAGCCAGGTTTGTGGGACTTTGGGGCTCAGAGGATCGGCGTCAAACTTGGAGATTAGCAGGAAGGTTTTGTGTCTCTTCCCCCAGGGGACACCAGGCTCAGACGTCTCCTGTGGGGACCTGTCTTCATGTTCTTTTCTATGAGCCCGGCTAGGCAAAACCCTAGACAAGACAGCCAAAGGAAGAAAGGGTTAAAGGCAGTCTATCACCTGACTCCTGAGTGCAGGCCACAGAGGGCAAAGATTCTGGTACAGGATTTGGAATTGAGACCCTGGATCACCTTCTTCCTTTAGGATTCTACCTGTGTGGCCTCAGGTGATTTCTGCACCTAAGCTATTTCTCTGTAATGAGTGGGGTAGGGGTGAGGGTGGGAGTGAGGGATGGAAGGGATATAGTTGGAAGACATATACAATTAAAAGAAGGGGTTTAGACTAGATGATCTCTGAGGTCCTCTCCAGGTCTAAATCAGTAATCCTATTTTAAAAAATCATCACCTGGGCCTTGCTTTCTACCTAAAATGAGGGAGCTTAAACCCAGTGATCCATTCCAGCTCGAGATTTCATGATCCTTCCATTGTCCATGAAGGAAATTAGATTAGGGCATGGGAAGCAAGGCTTAGAGTCCAAAGAATGCTTTAACAGGGAAGTAGATCACAATTACTCAGACAAAGTAGTGAGCTCCCCATCTCTGGAAATATTCAAGCCAAAAAAGTTCATAAGGGATATCAAAGCACTTAGGAATCGAGATTATAGCAGCATTTCATAAACCATGGGCCAGCATCCCCAAACTGTCTGCCCTCAGAACCATGTTGCACTGCTCTGTCTCTGAGGAACTTCAAGAGGCTGAAAGCACAGGGCAAAGGAAACAGGATGCAAGGAGGAGGAGGTGGTTTTTAAAGTTTGAATGTCGAAGCAAAAACCACTGGTAGTCAAAGCTTTACAAACTTGTTAAAATGTACTTTCTTCCCACATACCCTTTCCCTTTCCCCAATTACAACAAGGATAGGACTGTCTAGTAATTTCTGCTATGCCCTTTGTGAGTGAGTGAGTGGGAGGTGGGGAGGGCAAGGGTCCTGGGGAATGACAATTCTGTATGAAGTTTGGAAACTGGGAGAGAAATGAGCTTTGGTTAAATGGTATATTAGAACGGTCAATTAGATTTGGAATCAGAAAACCTGGGTTCAAATCCCACCTCCGCTGCTATGATCTTGGGAAAATCACTTCCTGTCTTTGGGCCCTAGTCTCTCCATCTGTAAAATGTAAGGCGGGGGCTAGGTGATCGCTAAGGTTCTAAATGCTATGATTCCCCTGCTGGCTCTGGTCTCCAACCTGGAGGCCTAGGCTGGTCTCTGTATGGAAGACAGAAGGCTGTTGTCGCTCCTGAGATGGATGTGGAGGGGGAGGAGGAGGAGGCCTGACTTTTCTGATAGGGTCTGACTTGCTGTTCTCAGAGGCCAAACAAAGAGACCCGAAACAAAGACACCCTGCAGGGTTGTTGTCTGCCCTAAGAGGTCCTTTTGTGGGGCTGATGGGAGGAGGCCATTGAGTAGGAGGCTGGGAGCTTGTATAGCACTGCGTGGCTCAGAGACTGCTTCTGCTCGGGGGACAGTGAAAAGGGGGTCAGGGGTCTGGAAGCAGTGGCTGATTCCCTGGGGGTCTGAGGAACAATGATGCTGTATTAGGGAAGTCTGCACACACCAATAGCCAGAAACAAATCTGGGGGTGATGGATCTTTTGTCAAAAGTCTGAGATTCTCAGCCCCATTTCCCCAGGTACCAGACAGTACTGTTGTAAGATGTCTCTGGCACCACCCCCAATAGTATTTCACAGCAATTAAAATAATCCCAACTCCTTTTTCTGAAGCTCTTCAGTTTGTGTAATGCTTTATAGACAGATGTATGAGGGCAGCAGCCCAAGTATTATCTCCATTTTATAAATGTGGAAACTGAGACTCCAAGGGGTGAAGTCATAACGTTAATAAGTGATTGACCTGGGATTCAAAACCAAGTCATAACAAGAGAGTTGGGGGAAAACTCAAAGAAAAACTCAAAGGAAAAAACTCAAAGTCTTATTTCCTTATTTTACAGAAAAATAAACAAAAGGCTCAGGGAGATCTATACCACACTGTCTCTGGGAATATCCACATATCTGCCCAAGAATAGAGAACCTTTAAGGAAAGTAGCCTCCCCCAGATCAGCCTTTATGGATGCCCAGATAGACATTTGGATATTCATTCCCTGGCTCGGAACTGGGCAGATTTGTCTCCTTTTCGTTGATCTAGCAACGAACAATGAGATAGTCCAAGTGGAGGTTAGACACATCATCTGTGGTCAGCTAATCCCTCTCTTCAAAAAAGCATGTACTTAAGAGTACTAGAACCCGAGGTGAAGTTTCTGGTGTGAGTATTTATGCCTCAGAAACTGGCAAATACTACAAATCAAGACTTAATTTTTTGTTTTCTTGTCTAATGTTAATTAAGCTTTAAAATGTGTCACAAATAAATTTTTTTTTCCCAGAGAGCTAGTTGTTAAACATTTACCAGCACACCCCTGCATATATCCTAGTACAGGGTAATTAAGGGTTTGTCTAATAGCTTACTCCTATGACAAACCATTCACCTTATCATGAGTAAGGGCCTAGGCCTCTGCCAGTTCCCCCAGCTGGCCTCCCAAAGGATCAGGAGCAGCCAAAACATAATCGCTTTCTCCCACTCTCTCTCTCTCCCTCTCCCCCCCCCCCTCCCCCCCCCCCCCTTTTCTTCCCCCTCCTCCCTCCTCTCCTCCCCTCCCCCCTCCTTCTCCTCTCTTTCCCTCTTCCCCCCCCCCTCCCTCACCCCCCCCCTCTTGTCCTCT
>NW_027185694.1:30760360-30813914 GCF_028583685.1 Petaurus breviceps papuanus | reverse complement strand
CCTCTTGCCTTCCCATGGTCATCTCTCTTCAGCCCAATGACAGCTACGAGCAGGTCAAGCCTCCACTTACCCTCAGCTGCACCTTCAGCCGCCCCCCCCACCTCAGTTTGACCTCTCTCCCATACAGGGAGAAGATGAGTGGGGGCTGCCCAGAGCAGGAGCCCCCCCGTGCGCTGGCCTGCTGCAGTGGCAGTGGTGTGCCCCTCCTCACGGAGGACATGCAGGCCCTCACCATCCGCACACTCTCGGGCACGGATGTCAGCAAGCACTATGACCTCATCCGGGAGCTGGGCAAAGGCACCTATGGCAAGGTGGACTTGGTGTCCCACAAGAGCACAGGTGGGTTCCAGGATGGCCTGAGTCTCTACATGGGGTGTACCCATGTAATGTGGTTCATATGTGCCAGCGCAGACACAGGTGTGGGGAGTCATGTTTTGGTGTGGCCTATAACCCACATATATAGTCTGCATGTGCCCATGGAGTTAGGGGACTCTCCAGCAAGGGATGTAGAGATTCGAAGGGTGGGAAGTAAGAGGAAGATGAAGGAAAAGAGCCAATGGCAGGCTAATGGCACCACCACACACATACACACCCTCACAGCATTATCTCATTTGCAGGGACCAAGATGGCTCTGAAGTTTGTGAATAAAAGCAAGACAAAATTGAAGAATTTCCTTCGTGAGGTCAGCATCACCAATACACTCTCCTCCAGCCCTTTCATCATCAAGGTCTTTGATGTGGTGTTTGAGACCGAGGACTGCTACGTCTTTGCGCAGGAGTACGCACCCGGTGGGGACCTCTTCGACATCATCCCACCGCAGGTATCCCCTGGCCCAGCTTGTGGCCTCTTCCCCCTGTAGCCAGCCTCTGGGGGGCCTTGTTCTGCTCTCCCTCCAGGACACTTTCAGCCCAGCCTGTTTTTCCTTCCATTTTCCCCACCTCTCCTCCCAACCTCCGCAGGAAGGACCTGGGGATCCAGCATCTGGGAGCTTGGTTGGAGCCTGACTCTTGGGGAAAAGGGGAGGAGAAGAATGCCTCTTTTCTTTGTGGGCTCTTCACTTCCTCTGCCTCACAGGAGAGCCAGAGTCCTGACCCATAGGCTGACCTCTGGGACCCTGGTCAGTAATAGTAACAATAGCATTTAAATGGGACTTTAAGGTTTACAAAGTACTTTATGTATGTTATTTCATTTGATCCCCATAAGAACCCCATGAGGTAAGTGTCATTATTTTCCTCACTTTACGGATGAGGAAACCAAGGCTGAATGATTGCCCAAGATCACACAGCTAGTGAGTGTCTGACAGACTAGGACTAAAATCCCAGAGGATATCCACAGAAGAGAAACCAGGGCAGAAAATCCTCCTCTCCTCCAGAAGCCCATCCCAGCCAAAAATAGAGCAGAGGAAAACAGGATTAAAGGGCCCAACAGGAGAAAGGGGGATTTGAAAATGCTTGAATTAAAATAAAGATCAGTTCTTTCCCCAGAGTAGGACCCAAGACCATGATTAAGGTTAGCAATAAGGACTTCTCCACCCCCTGGTTAAGGAATGAGGCAGAACCAGACTCCAACTCAAAGTTGCCATCGACAGGATATGGAGAGGTCAGTCCATCTATCCCCCTGCCTCCACGAAGGCCAACACCCAAATCTGACTAGGCAGAAGGACCTATATAACAGAGGTCCTAGAGGCCTTCAGACCCAGAGGGCTCCCCTACCTGTTCCACTGACCCCATTATTGCCTGCTCTGCCAGCCTTGGTGGGGAACAGGGAATGGAAGAGTCAGGGAAGGAGGTAGAACTCTGCATTCATAAAGTGTTAGTTCTAGAAGTAGATCTTGGAAATCATCCAGTATACTCCTCTCCTTTTGCAAAGGAAGAAATGGAACCTCCAAGGTTGGACGGCTTGGCCAAAGTCACCCAGCTAGGACATGACAAAGCTAAGAGCAAGACCCTGGACTCTTGGCTCCAAGTCCCAAGTTTGTCCACTGCGCCTGGCTGCCTCCAGCAACAGCAGCCCTTCACATCTCTGTCTCCCTTTCTTCTTTCCAAAGCACCTTGATTTCCCTTCTATCTCTGCCCCCACACACTCCTGTGAGATCGATATTTTTATCCCCATTTGCAAAAGGGAAATGAGGGAAATGGAGGCCTCGAGGAGTTTAAGTGGCTGAAGATCAAACAGAGATGGAGGTGGGAGTGGGATTAGAACAGGGCTCTCTGAACCCTTCATGGAGGGTCACTCAGTGACTAAGTAAAAGGGCCAGGTCTCAACCTCAGGTCGCATGATCCCAGTTCGAGGCACTGGGGATATCTCATTGTCTAGCCCAGGGTCAGTTCAGTTAAACAAAGAGACTGTTATTCTTCTTGTTGAATCTTTACTACTGGTGACCCCATTTGGAGTTTTCTTGCCAAAGATCCTGGAGTAGTTTGCCATTTTCTTCTCCAGCTCATTTTACAGATAAAGAAAGTAAGTGACTTGTCCAGGGTCATACAGCTAGTTAGTGTCTGAGGCCAGATTTGAACTCAGGAAGATGAAAACTTCCTAACTCCAGGTCTGACACTATTCACTGCACCACCTCACTGCCTGTAAACAGAGGTAGCATGGAGTGATGGAAAGAGCATGGAGTTTGTAGTCAGGCAACCTCAGTTCACATCCCAGCTCTGCCACTGGCCAAATTTTAGCCAGTCACTTCTCAACAGCAGTTTCTGCATCTGTGAAATGGGGAGGCTAGATGAGATCATCCAAGGAGCCTTTCAGCTCAAAAGCTCTTATTTTAAGCAGCTACTAGGTGCAAGGCATGGTTCTAGGCGCTGGAGGTACAAATATAGAAATGGTATGAGCCCTGCTCTGAAACAGGCTAATGGAACAAGGGCAAACACACCACCAAAGGAGAGGTCCAGACAAAGTGTTTGAAGGGGCAGAGAGAACTTTTACTGGAAGGGAGGTGGGGGGAAATTTCATGGTGTATGTAGTAAGGGGCCTGGGGACAGATGTTTGGGTCAGGGCCTTCTGATCCCTTGTACTCTGCCGCAGGTGGGACTCCCTGAGGACACAGTGAAGAGATGTGTGCAGCAGCTAGGCCTGGCCTTGGACTACATGCACGGACGGCACCTAGTACACCGCGACGTCAAGCCTGAGAACGTGCTGCTCTTTGACCGGGACTGCCGACGGGTGAAGCTGGCCGACTTTGGCATGACCCGCAGGGTGGGCTGCCGCGTGAAGCGAGTCAGTGGCACCATCCCCTACACGGCCCCCGAGGTGTGCCAGGCAGGCAGGGCCGAGGGCTTCGCCGTCGACACTGGCGTCGATGTCTGGGCCTTCGGTGTCCTCATCTTCTGTGTCCTTACGGGTAATTTTCCCTGGGAAGCCGCCTCGGGTACGGATGCCTTCTTTGAGGAGTTCGTGCGGTGGCAGAAGGGGAGGCTTCCGGGCTTGCCTTCCCAGTGGCGGCGTTTTACTGAACCAGCCCTGCGGATGTTCCAGCGGCTGCTCGCCCTGGACCCTGAGAGGCGGGGACCCGCCAAGGAGGTCTTCCGCTTCCTCAAGCACGAGCTCACCTCAGAGCTCCGCCGTCGGCCTTCTTGCCGTGCCCGCAAGCCTGCTGGTGACCGCCTGCCCACCGGGCCACACCGCCAGGAGGCCCCAGCACCACTCAAGAGGACGGTGCTGACCGAGAGCAGTGGGACCAGGCCCTCCCCTTCCACCCCTCCTGAATCTGGCCTCACCTCACCAGGGCCGGCCAGCAGGACGGATGGGCGGCAGGACAAGAGCAAAGGGCAGCTGGTCCTGGCCACAGCAATAGAGATTTGCGTCTGAGCTGCCCCCCTGCCCGATGCCAGTCCCCCCTTCAAGGGCTCCTCTGTGGCAACTCCTAGGGAGGGCTCCTCACCCCAGCGCTTGCACCCATGAGGCTAGCAAGAACCCCCCAGACCCAGTGGGCAAGGGGGACATAGGGGGATGGGGGACTCAGGGTGGGGAGAGGCCCTTTCTTTACCTGCTAAAGGAACCAGGAGTCACTGTTCCCAAAGCAAAAAAGAAACACGGTTAGACAATAGTAATATCGTAGTACTAGCCTGAGTAGCTCTACAAGATCAGTCAGGACAGAGATGTGAGAATGCCCTGTTCAGATGAGGAGGAGCTGGTGGGCCCCACAGCCCCTCCAGACTCCAGGCACTATCCTTCCCCTCAAGGAGGAAGGCAGTGGGGTTGGGAACAGCAGGGCTGGGCTGCAGCAGTTCCACAGGGGCCTTGGGTAAGACATTAACCAAAAATCTGTCTGAGGGGCCAGGAAGAAGATAGGCTTGCCCCCTGCCACTTAGATAGTGAGGGGCCCAGAGCCTAGAGCCTAGAACCTGCATCAAGAGGGACAGACTGCCAGAGCAGACCCAAGGTTTGGAGGTAGGATCCTATGGGTCATAGGGTGGCTCTTTGGGGCATCATCCCCAGCCCATCTAAGGGGGCAGGGCTGATTCCAATCGACTTTCTCCACCCTTGTTTCCCACCCACTGCCAGTTCCTTCTTCCCATCTTACCAATTTCACTGGACCATCTGAAGTCTTTCAGCCTATCCTAGCCACCCTGTCCCATACCTGGCCTCTCTCCTTCCCTCCATCTCTTTCCTACCCTCTCCCTCTGTTAGCCCAGACTCTGACTCCTTTTTCTTGGGTACCACCCTCTCCTCAGGCCCTTAGTTTTGCCTTTCCCTTCTCTTTGCCTTTGGGAAAGAGACAGGGCTAGGTTTTCCTTAGAGGGCAGGGAGAGAAAAGGGGCTGTTGATGCCCAAGTCTTGGTGGAGGCCCCAGGATCAGAGAAGGCTCCCACTGATGAAGACAGCAGGGAGATCCAAGGTTCTGGGCCACATAGAATGGGGAAGGGGGAGCAACCACGTAACTCTGACCCCTGGTCCCAAGCCCTGCATACTCCAGAATTGTGAGCAGGGCAGGCCCCAGGACAGGCAAGGAAAAGACCAGGACCAGGAGAAAGGAAGGAAGGACACAGGGATAAACTGACCCAGCTACCTGAAAAATGTAGCAAATGTGTAGTGTGTGTATGTGAGTGTGTGTGTGTATATGTGTGTGTGTCTCACAGACATAGAACATAGAACATCAGAGCTAGAACAGATCGTAAGAGTTCATTTAGTCATAGCATCATAGATTTGGAGCTGAAAGGCACCTCTGATTTTACAGATGGGAAGTCAGGCCCAGAGAGAGAAACCGAAGGTTCCACTGCAAGTCAGTGCCAGAGCTAAGACAAACCCACATCTCCCCAAGAGGGGCAATGGGTCCCCTAATGGAAGGGGGACTTGTCACACAGGATAGACCTATGACCTGTTTTGTCATATATGTCCCGTCATCTGTCCCGTCTGCCTGGGATAGTTGGAAGTGGGGATATGGCCAGAATTCGGAAGTTAGGGGTGGGACTGAAGCCCTTGCATTGAGGTACTGAGAGATAGTGCCTCGATGCAAGGAAAGGAGAGAAAGCAGGGTGAGGATACGTCTAGTCCAAACTCATCTAAATTCTTATGCCTGGGTCACTAGGCCTTCCTTCTGACTCTCCTTTGAGTCAGAGCAGGAAGGGAATCCCCTACATTGGACTGGGGGAGGGGATATCTACCTTCCCCTTCCCATTACCCCCAACCTAAACAAGGACAAGGAGTACTCTTAGAAGATATCAATAAAGAATGGTCTTCTTAGGAGGAATCCTGACAGAGGCCCAATAAGCAATTGACCCTCAGTATCAGTGACCTGAGGACAATGGCATGTCTAAGAAGACAGGTGACTGGGGGCAGAAACCATGACTCCCTAGCAGAACTTCCCTATCCTAGGCTGGGATGAAGAGTTCTTTGGAAGCCTGACCAGGCCTGGGGGGAGGGGAGAAGGCCAGGGAGCCAAGGGCCAGAGATGGTGCAGAAGGACAGTGCAGGGATGCTGGTACAGGGAGAGAATGTGTCTCTAGCCAGGCAGCCATGGGTTCCAATCCCTGAGCCTATCTAGGAGTACTGCCTCAGAGGAATACTGCCCCAGGGAAACCCAGGATTGTGTGTGGCAAGGGCCAACACCACCCTGTGATGGGGAAGACCTTGGCTCTATCAGAATTGAAGATTCAAAGCTAGAAGGGGCATCGAGTTAAATGCTTTCATTTTACGGAAGAGACTAAGGCAGTGTCTGCCCAGGGTCCATATTCAGTTAGTTACAAAGCCAGGACTCCAATCCTAGCCTTCTGGCTTCCAGCCCTGCGCTCTCCCCAAAATGACTATCAACAGTGTGGCAGTAGGGCCCTAGGACTGAGGAAGGACCCAGGGCAGAAGCAACCCTGATGGAGGATTCCTCAACCCTTTCCCTCCCTTGCAAGAGGTTTATGCCAGAAATTGTTCAGTAACTTTGGGTTGGGATCTGACTTACCAGCTGTAGTGCCCTAGGTCAGTCAGGCAATAGGCACTTACACTGTGCCAGCGTCCTGCTTATGTCTACTGGGAGGAACTTGGGTGAAGGAAGGAGCTGTGTAAGGGACAGTGAGGATAAGTGTGAGTGGGTGAATGAAGATATGAACCCCCTGCCTCACCCAAAGGCGAGTCTCTCCAACTGGCCCCTGATAAAAACAGGGAACAAGATTCATAGGTCACACCAGTCTCCACCAAAACCCTCAGGGAACCAGGCAAGGATCCTTGGGTGAGGTCCTGGTCATGCAATGGAATCGCACCAGGAGTAGGCAGCTTCCTGCCAGTCTAAGGGGAAGACCAAGGACATGAGAGTGGGGGCCCACCCCCGCCAGGAACCCCTCTTTCCCAAGCTCCCCACCACCCCTGGCTCTTCAGGGGACTCTCAGCAATAACCTCATATCTGGTGGGGCCAGCAAACCTAGGGGCAGCAGCTCACATGGCTCCCCATCCTCCAGCCCCTCCCACCCAGCCAAGGCTTCATGTCCCTCCCCACCCCACCATAACCTCCACTGACAGAGGAGGTTCCAGGGACCCCTTGCAAGCCCAGATGACCTGGTCAACACCTCACCCTCAGGGTTGGGGGTCCCTCATCCCCATCAATCCAGAAAAGGGTAGGCACTGGCAGCCCCCCACTCTTTCCATCAGGTCCTGAGCCCCTCTGTATCCAGCACTCAGGTGAGGGGTGGGGGGCAGCCCCCAGCCTATCTGGCCCCACCCAACTTTGAGTGGGATGGGTCCCCAGGTGGCTCCTGGGAGTGGAGTGCCACACACACCCATCCTACAACAAGCAACAAACCCCAGTCCCCTCCCCACAGACCCTCCCCACAGATCACACAAAAGGGCTATTGACTCCTCACCCCAGACCTAGGCACAGTTTACAACCAAGCTGACCCTGCATTGGCCTCAGCCTCTTTCCATTCTATTCAAAGAGGGGCAAAGGATCTTGGACATTTCCAGGGCAGAGTTCTTGCTCGGGCTTAAAATTGGAGAGGGGAGAGGGAAGGGGAGGGCAGAGAAGGGCAACATATCTGGCCCAGCCAAGATTCCAAAAGTGTCTCCTTGAGGGGCTTACCCTTCTTCAGCAGGCATTGGTGCCCTCTGGAGATGTGCTGGGGAAGTAGCAAATGCCCCTCTCCTTCCCTAGACCCATCTCAGTGGAGATCCCTGCTTCCCTGTCCCCTTCCCTTGGGCAGTCCCAGCAGGGCAAGCCCCAGGCCTGTAGCCAGGCCCAAAGCAATTGCCAAGGCCCTGAGACCACTGGTGCCCAATCCTGAACTCATCTTTGACTCCTCCTTTTGCCTTAGGCCTCCTCAAAGTCCTGATCTCTCTCGTGCAATAATGTTGAAGTGAGACTCCGCCGTAGACAAACTTCTCGAACTCTTTTTTTTTTAAAGATCCTGTTGAGGTTTTTCTCTTGTTGTAGAATCATAGATTGTTAGAATGGGAAGGCGACCATATGTACCATCTGCTCCAACCCCCTCATTTTACCAATGAGAACTCTGAGGCCCAGAGAGGGGAAGTGACCTCCCCTAGGTCACACAGCAAGTTCGTGATAGAGCTGGGACTAGCACCATGGTCTTCGAATTCTTGGTCAGTCTAGAGCTCTTCACACTACACCTCGCTGCCTTCTCTGGCCATCAGATTGGGACCCTTTGCCGCATAAGACAGGTTTTGGTCACAGATGTTTACCTCAGTTTATGTCACTGTCAAAGAAACAAAAATATACATATATAGCAAAAAAAAAAAAAAGATAGATGTGAAAACTGCAAAACAACAACAAAAACTTCCCCTAGTGATTCTTCCTGTTGTGAAGGTGCAGTGTGTGTTTCCCAGGCTGGGCAGGAGTATCCACCTATCCTGCCTGGCCTTTCTTTCTGTCTTCAGTCTGTCAAACAACCCTAGACCATGCTCACCCCTTTCTTTGGACTGATCAGGTAAATCAAATCTCCTTCCTCCTACAATGAAATCTCCCTGTGAACTGGTGCTTCTCAATTTTTCACACAGTAGTTGTGCACTAGGGTGGAGTGGGAGGGTTGGGAGGAAGAACCTTCATGGTTTCCCAGGGTGGAGTGTGGCAGGAGCTCCAAGAAGAAAAAGGGCCTAGTGCCAACCCACTGGTGAAACCCTCCTGGCCAGACCCTAAAATCCAGAGCAATTGGGAATCTAGAAGCCGAGCTAGAAAACAGATCATAAGTGGGGTGGATGGGGAAGGTCTTCAAGAAAGAAGGTTGGGTGCTTGTGGTCTTCTCCCATTGGCCAGACCAGGCATTGAGCCCAGGCCTGAGCTCAGGAATGCCTGGGCCTCAGAGTCCTGTTTAGCCCACCACCACCACCACCTCCCAAGCTCTGGCCCCTCTTCTCTATATTCTCTGGGCTGGGCGGATCCAAAATGGGAGAAGCCCTCAGTTAGTCTCTCCCAGTATACCCAGAGCCCAGCCTGCAGCACCCTTCTAGGCCTTCCTCACTTTCATCAATGCCCTGAGTTGGTCATCTAACACTATGTCCAATAGGGGATCCCTGGGACTTCCTCCCTGGTTGGGCTATGAGTCTGAGGGTAAAAATGTATGTATGCTCTCCCTGCATTGAGCCTGGGATGGAAGACCAGAGTTAATCTCCTACAGAGAAACTACCACTACCCTGCAGTCCCCTTCCTCTCTCTGAAGACCTCATTGTCCTGTCTTCCTCCACCCCATCCAAGTGTTTGTAAATACTTTGGAATCCTTTGCCCTATAAGAAGGAGGTTTTTAAATGTGTTATTTACTTCTATATTAATGACAATTGCTATAAAATAAAGGGTTAAAAAAACAGAGTGAGTCTCCTGCTGGGTTTCCTAAGGGATGGGGTTGGATTGTGAAGCTTTGAGGGGATGGCCTCAGTGGGAAGGAACCAACATTCCCATGATAATAGTATACAAACTGCCTTCAATCTGCCAGTTCCTCAGTGTCTATGGGCCAATTGAGGACAGACTCAGAGGTACAACCTCTTAGCAATAATAGCATCCTGGCTCATTCCCCCATTCAGAGTCTCCTCTCTAGGAAATATGAATTTGGCTCATTTTGAGGGCATTCAATGCAGCCCTCCTGCTAGTAGCCAAGGCATTCAATGAATACTTTGAACAAGGCATAAATGAGACACAGACCAGAGTCCAGCAGAAAGAAAAAAGTTCACAGCATCAATAGGGAAGTCCTAGCAACTTAGGTAGAGGTGAAGTTTCTTCAAAGAACACATTGGTGTTCTGGCCCTTCCAGCACCCTTTATCTTCTCTCCCTGCTACACAGTCATCCAAGTCCCAACTCCTGCTGATCCCACCTGAACTCAGGAAGCCTCAGACACCAGCCTAAGGTGATTCTGATGCTACAATCCTCCCTCAGATGCTCTGAATGGCCAGCTCTTCACCCCAGTATTTCCCAGTGTTGCTGCTTGGTACTGCATTCCGAGAAATGGAGGGAGTCTTCCTCTAATCACCCTTTCTTATGCTAGGTTGTTTGCTGCATTGTTTTCAGCTGTGTCCAAATCTTTGTGACCCCATTTGGGGTTTTCTTGGCAGAGATACCGGAGTGGTTTGCCATTTCTTTCTCCAGTTCATTTTATAAGATGATGAAACTGAAGCAAACAGGGTTAAGTGACTTGTCCAGGGTCATACAGCTAGTAAGTGTCTGATGTCAGATTTGAACTCAGGAAGAAGATGCCAACTAGCTGCCCTATATGCTAGAAGAACTGCTCAAATGCATTTGGCAGGAATCCCTTTTGTGGAAGGAATTATCCATCTCCTACATAAATAAGACTTAGAGCTGGGCTTGGGGGAAGAGTACTGACCCTGGATTATAGGACTTGAGTTAACCTGGATGACTGTGGGCATTCCATTGAGCTTCCCTTGGCCTCAGTTTACTCATCTCTAAAATGAGGGGGTTGAACTGAATGAGGTCCCTTCCAACTCTCGATCTATGATACAAATGAACAAAAAAATATCTAATATAACCCTCTTATTTTAGAGATGAAGAAACTGACAGTCAGAAAGTTTTAAGTGATGTGCCTAAGGTTGCACAGATAAGTAAGCAACAGAATCAGGCTTTATGAAACCAGGCTCCATGGCCCCCCAACTCCAGCACTCATTCTACTGCGTGCCTTGCTTAATGGATCTTAGAGAACATGGAGTCTCCTCCCACCCCCGGACTCCCTTCCTCTGTGCAGAAAAAAAAAAAAACCCTTGCCACCGCAAACCTCTCTGAAGAACAAAATGTCAGACGTGGAAGAGAACTTGGAAGACATCTCCTACACCCCCCTGGTTTTAAGCATGTTCATTTTTCATTATGTCTAACTGTTTGTGACCCCATTTGGGGGGTTTTCTTGGCAAAGATACTGGAATGGTTTGCCAGTTCCTTTTCCAGCTCATTTGACAGATGAGGAAACTGAGGCAAACAGGGTTAAGTGACTTGCCCAGGGTCACACAGCTAATAAGTATCTAAGGCCAGATTTGAACTCATGAAGATGAGTCTTCCTGATTCCAAGTCCAGTGCTCTATCAACTGTACCAATCAGCTCTATGCACTGAGCCACCTAGCTGCCTTCCTTTATTTTCTTAGGCCCAGAAAGAAAGACAAGAATAATAGTCCCATTTCCCTGTCTCGGTACAAATGTACAAAGCATTCCCCTCCCAACAACCTTGTGAGGAGATGGGTCAAGTATGATCCTCTCCCATTTTAAAGAGGGGAAGACCCATTTAAGAGGGGAAGTACCATATCCATGCTGACACACGAAATAAGAAACAGATCACCTGTCCCTCAAACCTCGGCTGATTTCCTGTCACTTGGACCTCTGCAGCCTGCCTGCACAAGCTCTGCCTAGATGCATGCCCTGACAATTTCACTCCATTAAACTAAAGGCACAGCATCTCACTCATTCTCTCTCCTGGCTTCAGATCTACCTTTGGACCCATATCCCTAGAATAACAGACTCCTTATCTTGTGCCTGTGTTTAGACACTTGACTTTTGCCTCTGCCTGCCTGGCAGCCTCGCCCTTTCTGTCCTATTCCACCACCACCTGAACTTCAGTTATGATACCTTTCTTTTCTCCTCAGGGCCATGGAGATTAGCTCCCTAGTTCTCTGCTATGCAGCCACCACACAGTGGTTCTGGTCAGAGTCTCTCCTTTCTGCTTGGCTCTCTAAACTCTATAGGAAGGGAAAAGCAGCTTCATACCCCTGAAACAAGTATTCTTAAGGCAAGAGTTCCTAGTGGTTTTTTGTGTCCTGGACCCCTCTGGCTATCTGGTGAAACCTATGGACCCCTTCTCCATGTTGTTATTAAATGCATGAAATAAATAAGATTTTAAAGGAGACCAAATATATTGAATATCATTCATAGATGGACTGTGATCATGTGAGACATAGCAGTATGTCTCAGTAATTTTGAAGAGGTGATGAGTGTAAATGTATTCTGTAATGTGATAGGAAAGACCTGTGACTTCTATCGATGAAAGTCACAAGTACTGCAAATACTACTGTAATTTGTTCCCTATATTGAGAATGGAAGAAACTGCTCAATTTCAATTAAAGGTTAGTAAAAAATAAAGATGCAACAATGTTTTTTCCCCCACCCAAAGTTCACTGACTCTCTGAAATCTGTTGGTGGGGGGTATTTACTTCTAGTTGCACTGGATGAGTAAAAGTAACCAAAAGTTATAGCATCACAATGTCTCAAAAGGTTCAGGAAGTTACTTTCGGTGTTCCTGGAATCAGAACTTGACCTTGCTGTTTCTTAGCCTTCATATCTCTGAGCCTGTATCATCTCCATCCTGGTGAGCTCCCCTCAGCCTCTTTGGCCCTGGTTTGGTTTTTTGTGGGGGGGGGTTTTAAATCCTAGGACTGGCGCTCCTGGGTGCCCTGCCCCCAGAATGAAGAAGAATAGATATGATCTCAATTATCTCCATTGGCAGCTTCTGCAATTCAGTTCTGTTTTGGGTAACAAAGGCAAGCATGCATATGGGAACACTGGGCCTGCCAGGGCACAAAGAACAGCATTCAGAATCATTCTGGGACGGGAGGACAGCCCAGAGTCAATCCAAGTCTTAAAAAGCCTCCTTCTTCACCAAGCAGCACTACCAATGCAAGCTCTTATTGGACACTTGAGAAGTTTGGGGGTGTCTCCAACCAATAAAGTTACATGAAGGAGGGAAGTCATAGTCTCCCCCAAACTGTCTCTCAGTGGGATAACAAAACTTCCTAGTGTCCCCCCACACATCCTCCATCCTGCCCCCCCTCTCCCGCCCCCGCCCCAAATCCATGGTTTCCTCTGCATTCAGCTCTAATTAGCCCTTCTGCCACCAAGCAAAAGATTCAGGGGATGCTCTCCTTTAAGCTCTTGAAGCCAAAACTTGGCCCCTCCATCTTTTCCTGTATCCTCCTCCACAGTGACTCATCCAATCACAACATGCTCAGTCAGCTGTTTAAAGAGAAAAATCGACTCTGAGAGGAATTTCCGGGTCTAAGCTCTAGGCATGTTGCAGGTACTCATCTGAGTCACAACTTCCGCTTGGCACAGCTTCCCACAGTTCTGTTTGGTTGTGTTCTTTCTCTCAGTCACCTGTACTTCTCTCTGCCCCCTCATTCCCCCTTTCAGTCAACTGACTTTTCTCACCTTCCCACACCTAGGATCCTAGGACTTAGAGCTGGAGGCCACTTCAAAGTTCAAATCCACCCCATCCCTCATTTTATAGAAGAGGAAACTGAGACCCAGAGAGGTCAAATGATTATACTAAAAGTCACACAAGTGATAAGTGACAGGGCCAGGAACTGAACCCAGATCCTCTGATTTCCAATCCACCCCTTTTCCCACTACACCATGCTGGCTCCATCTCACTATGCTAACCTGTGTGTCTCTAGGCTAGAATACCCCATTATTGAAAGTTAAGGACATTGGTTTGTATTCAAAAGCCAAGGTCCTATCACTTACTAACTTCATGACTAAGTCATGTGACCTTTCTAGGTCTCACCCCCATCTGTAAATTAAAGAAGGATGGACTTTCAAGAGCTTTTCTGGCTCTAAATCCTATTGGTTCCTGCCTTGTGGGAAATACATAAAAAGTGTCCTGGCTGTGACAAAGCTGAGTTTCATTTACTAACATCTGATTGGCCAATGGTTCTGATGCCCAGATTTGATGTTTAAATTATGACTCCCTCCTAACACTGCTCCATCTTCATGCCCAGGGTATAAGTAGGAAAGGGGCTTTGGAACTTAGAACCTATCTTCAGGAGAAGATAATATAAAGAAATGTTGCAGGTGGCAAAGATACAGTTGAGCCCTGAGTCCTTTAAGTGACAGTTTTCTTCCTAAGGACCCCCCCACTCAGTTCTGCTGAGATAGTGATTCTTCAGTCTTTGCTTCCATCAGTCCCTCTATGACACTTGGGATATTCCTCTAGAGTTACTGGTCTGGATAAGAAGAAAAATTCTCTGATCCCACTGAAACACAATAGGGTTAAAAGTAAAGCTTTACTAGGTATTCTCTGAAGATGAAGTGGCCCCTTGTCCTTGTCAAGTCCAATCTTTCTACATATGCCCTTGACCCCATTCCACCCTCTTGGGCAAATTGCAATCTCAACCACCCCTCATCTCTCTCTAATCTTCAACCTCTTCCTATCCACTGATTCTTTACCTACTTGCCTTAAAATATGCCCAAGCCTCCTCCTCCTTAAAAAGATTTCTTTCTTCTCCACTTCCCAGCTAAAATCCTTTTTAAAAAGCTGTCTATATTCATGGCTTCCACCGCCTCTCCTCTCACTTGAACATCAACCCTTTGCAATCTGGCTTTTGCCTCATCTTACCTACTCTCTCCAAAGTTACCAACGACCTCTTTGTTGCTGAATCTAATGCTCTTTTCTCAGTCCTTGCCATCCTTGCCTCACCTATCGGTGAGCGTATTTGACTGTGCTGATCAATCACCCTCTCCTCCTTCATACTTTCTCTTCTATGGGTGTCCATGACACAACTTTCTCCTGATTCTTCTACTTGTCTAACTGCTTCTTCTTAGTCTCCTTTGCTGGTTCATCTGTGGGGATTATAATTGCCCAATCTGAAAGAAAAACCACTGAGGTAGAGCTCTGAGCCAATGGCACTTTATTAAAGTCCCCTTTAATGAAGTGGACCTCAGATCTTCCTCATGATCTAAGATGCCCCTGGTCCCTAGGACCTTGTTTTTATAGGATGTGATACCCAAATATGCAAAAGAGTCATGGTAAAATATAGAATCTCATTGGTTGTTCTTGATCTTGATTCTTTGACCTTGTTCTTAAGGGTCAAAAATGACATTATCATCAGGGTCACAAATTGAGTGAAGCATGGGGTAAGTGACCAAGTAAGTGACTAAGTGGTCATGAGATGGTCATAAGATAGTTACCTATTCATGTTGGAAAAGAGAAAGTAGTCCAGAGGTACAAAAATAAGTTAGGGGACTTTCCAAAGAATCAAGGTATCCATGCTGGGTTTGGACGTTGAATTTGAGTAAACCAGGATGGAGATATCTTTGTCAGCATTCTTGTGGTTCCACACATAAGTTTCATAACTAGTAAACAATTGTAAACAATACATTAAAGTTTGAGGCCCATTATAAAAGTCTACTATAAGAACCTCTTATCTAATTATCCCTATATGATTCATGTAAAATATCAAACTGATTAATACCGATTGGAATGGGGGGGTCCAAATGAATCATTACTCACCCATCATCCATATTATGCTCCTTAATTTTGGGTGATCCCCACATCTATGTTTTAGCTAGGTCCCCTTCTCTTTTCTCTCTACACTTTTGTTTGGAGACCTCATCAGCAACCATGGATTTAATCATTTTTTTCTATGCAGATGATTCACAGATCTATATACCTGGCTCTGGTCTTTCTGCTGAGCATCAGCTGTACCGTACCATAAATTGCCTAATGGAATTTTCAAACTGGATGTGCCAGAAACATCTCAAACTCCACATGTCTAAAACAGAACTCATTATGACCTCCCTCCACCCCCGCCCACCTTTAACCCACTTTTCTTCCAAACTTGCTTATTTTTGTTGAAGGTACACCATTCTTCCAGATTTCCTGGTTCATAACTTTGGCTTTTTTCTCAATTCCTAATTCTTTCTATTACATATTCAATCAATTGCTAAATCTTGTGGCAAACTTTCTACCTTTATAACATCTCTCAATCCAGCTTCTGCTTTCTGCTCACACAGTTACCACCTTAATTCAGACCCTCCTCACCTCTTCCCAAGATATCACCTTCATGTTGTCCTTGGTCTTCTTCCAAAATGAATGACAAACAACAACATTACAATACACTCCTGATTGTTCTCCTTGCCTGAGTCTCTCCCTATTCTAGTCCATCTTTCACACTGCTACCAAAGTGATTTTTCTTAAGCACAGAGCATATCATGTCACTCCTCTATCAATAAACTCCAATGGCACCCTATTACCACTAGGATAAAATATAAACTCCTCCTGAATTCTTTCGCAGCCTGTCCCTAACACCTTTCCAGCCTCATTACACATTATTCTCCTGCCCATGCTGTGATCTAGATGAACTGGCCTTCCCTGCTTCTCACATAATACTTCATCTTCTGTTACTGTGCCTTTGTCTTAGTGGTTCCCCCCCTCCCCGTCCCACCTGAAATGAACTACCTACCCATCTCCACCTCATAGAATTCCTCCATCTTTCAAGACACAACTCAGTTACCACCTTCCTCATGAAACCTTTCCTGATTCCTCCCAAGTACTAGTGGCCTCTGTCCCTAAACTACTTTGCATTTATTTGTATTTATCCTCTTTATATTATTTTGTATATACTTATGTATGTACTTGAATCCCCCATTAGAATGTAAATTTCTTGAGAACAGGAATTATTTCATTCTTTGTATTTGTATTTGGGCAGCTAGGTGGCACAGTGAATAGAGTGCTGAGCCTGGAGTCAGGAAGACCTGAGTTCAAATCCAGCCTCAGATACTTATTAGCCATGTAACCCTAAGCAAGTCATTTAGCCCTGTTTGCCTCAGATTCCTCAACTGTAAAATGAGCTGGAAAAGGAAATGACACCCTGGGCCATAGCCAATCATCCTGACTTTTCTCTTGCCACTGTACTTCAACGATGCTGGAAGAGAGAGTGAGGCTGAAGATATCTTCACCTCTACTTTTCTGTGAAAATCTAGGCCATCTACTGTAAGCTTCCTTGTCTTCCCTACTCCATATTTCAAAACCCCTCTACTTTTTCATTCGCTCTACCCTCCATTACTCCTTTCTCTGACCCCTTGTGGAGGCTAACTCCTCAGCTTATGCCTTTGATCTAGTCTTCTCCCTCCTCTGGAAGCTTGCCCCATCTAACATCCTCTTTTTCTGTCTTCAGTCTTTTTATCCCTTAGCTTCTTCCTTACTGTCAATCATAAGCATGTCCACAACTCCCTCTTTCTGTAAAAAAAAAAAAATGATGCTATTTTTTAAACATTGCTGTCATTCCCTAATGATCTGGCACCCCAACAAAAGATCCAGCCTTAATTTTAAAAAAGCATAGCTAAGTCAAACAATTTTGGCCATATCTGACAATGCATGCCTCATTCAGCACCTACAGTCTACCACTTCTCTACTGAGAGGTGGGAGTCATGATTCATTAGTCCTCTGATTAGTGTATTAAGCAGAATTCTGCAGCCTTTCAACATTATTTCTCTTTACATTATTATAATAATGATGTAAATTATTCTCCTGGTTCTGCTTATTTAGATCTGTATAAGTTCATACAAATCTTCCAAAGTTTCCCTGAATTCTCCATATTCACTGTTTCTTACAATGCAATAAAATTCCATTATATTTGTACATCAAAACTTGTTTAGTCATTCCCTAGTCAATAAACATTCTCTTTTCTTCCTTTATTTTTTGCTACTACACAAATACATATATATTTGTATATACACATAAGTGTGTATTTATACATATATGTATATACGCATACACACACACACACACACACACACACCACATACCCCTGGGTGACCACACAGTGAAAAGAGAACTTAACCTGGAATCAGGAAGATAAGAGCAGAATTCAAATTCTGCCTCAGACACTTACTAGCTATATGACCTGGATAAGTCATTTCACCTCTGTCTGCCTTGGTTATTTCATCTGTGAAACTGGGACAACAAGAGCATCTACATCTCCGAGTTATTAGGAGGAACAAATGAGATAATACTTGATTGGGGTTTTTGTGTGTGTGTGAAGCAATTGGGGTTAAGTAACTTGTCCAGGGTCACACAGCTAGTACGTGTCAAGAGTCTGGTGAGAGACCAGATTTGAACTCGGGTCTTCCTGACTTCAGAGCCAGTGCTCTGTTCACTGCAGCAGCCTAGCTATTCTGGGATAATATTTGTCATGTGCTTTGTAAACCTTAAAGCAATATAATGTTAGCGGTATTTCTGGGTCAAAGGGTTTGAAGGATTCAATGACCTTTTGAGTATGATTCCAAATTGTTTTCCAGAATGGTCATTCCAATTTACAGCTTTACCAAGAGTGCATTAGTGCTTCTGTCATGTCACTGTCTCTCCAACGTTTTCTATTTTCATCTTTGTCATTTTTTTCCAATCTGAGAAGCGTAAGATAAAAGTTATTTTAATTTGCATTTCTCTTATGGTAGCCACCTTTCTTAAAAACCTTTCACTTGACTCTGTCATCCCTTTAGGAAATCATCCTGGTTCTTTCCCCCTTTTCACATATTCCTAGAAAAAGCCTCCTCTGCTCATTGCCTCTGTTTCCTCACCTGTAAACTCTCTTGCAATCTGGCTTCTCACCTTGCCATTCATCTGAAACTGTTCCCTCCAAGGGAACCAAATGATCTCTTAATTTATCAGGTCAATGGTCTTTTCTTAATCCTCAAGCTTCTTGACCTCTTCACAGCTTTTTACCCCTACCTCCCAGACATTCTGCTCTCCCTTGATGTCCATGACAGTGTTCTCAGGGTTCTCTGCCTACACATTTACCAATCCTTTCTGGTCTCCTTTGCTAAATCATTATCCATCTTCTGTCCCAACTAGAGTAGTATTGCCCAACAGCTTTGGCTTAGACCTTCTCTTTTCATCTTCTCCCATGGATTTAAATATCATTTTTATGCAGATGATACCCAAAGCTACAAATCTGGCCCTCCCTATCTCCTGCCACAGTCTAATTTTTATATGCACTTTGAAAAACTGGCTTCTTTTAGAATTTTTTAAAAATCAGAGTCATTTCCCAATATACTTCACACATTACTCTTCTAACAAAGAAAATTAATTAAGTGAAATCAACTGACAAAACAAATGTTTCTGATGATACATGCAACATTCTACATCTATAATGCCCCACCTCCCTATCAAAAACAAAGGATAAGTGTTACATTTTCTGTTCTTCAAAACTATTCATTGTGATCAATTTGAGTTGAGGCACACTGAAGTGTTTTCTTTTACATTCTTGTGGACTTTAGAATATATTGTTCCCTTAGTTCTGCTTTCTTTGTTCTGTATACTTGATTCAAGTCTCCCAAACTCCTAAGTTTCCTTTGAATTGCTCATGTTCCACTCCTTCCTCGATTGATGTGCTTCCTTGGCTTCCAGGCTTTTGCTACTATAAAAAGTGTTACTATGAATATTTTTACA
The DNA here is from genome assembly GCF_028583685.1 of Petaurus breviceps papuanus. Lineage (NCBI taxonomy): Eukaryota > Metazoa > Chordata > Mammalia > Diprotodontia > Petauridae > Petaurus > Petaurus breviceps. Next base: position 30,794,828 of record NW_027185694.1, on the reverse strand, counting down.
TATATGGTGCCTTTTTTTAGGTCTTTGACTTAATTGGAGTACACATTCTGTCAAAATGATCTTCCTAAAGCTTGGATCTGACCTATGTTCCAATGGCTCTGGGGCAGAGCCAAGATGGCAGAATAGAGACAGGAACTCACCCAAGCTCTTCCAACAACTTTAAAATAAACCTCAAATTGAATTCAGGAGTGGCAAAGCCAACAAAAGGTCCAGGTGAAACAATTTTCCAGCCCAAAACAAGCTAAGGAGTTAGCAAGAAAGGTCTGTCTCAACAGGGTGGTAGATGGCCTGAAGTGCAGTGTAACACAGGCCACACCTTGGTGCCAGCAGCAGACCTTGGGGGCAGCTGCAGCAGCAGCTGCTTCAGGAGCTCTCAGCCCACAAATGGTAAGGGGGTCTGACAGAAAGAGGTTTCAGAGGACCCTTTGCTGGCATTGGATTCAGGATCCTGTTGCGTTGCCTTTATGCAGTTCTGGGTTACAGTTCCAGGGTGAAGAGGAACACTAGCACTTGTGGCTAAAGGGGAGCAGGGTCCCTGCTCAAAGTTCCAAGGTGGAGAAGAGTGCTTGTGTTCACTCTTAAGGGAGTAGGAGTCTTGGTCTCAGTTCCAAGGCAGAAAGGAGTACAAGCATTTGGGTTACAGGAGAACAGGGGCACTGGTCACAGTTCGAGGGCCAAGGGGAGTTGGTAGCACCTGCAGCTATAGGAGAATAAGGTCTCTTCTTGGGTGAAGACCAGAGCACAGGCCAAGAGAACAGTGACCATTCCTCTCCTTAGATCATACAACCTTGGAAGCACCAAAAACTTATGAACCCTACCTCCCCAGAACTAGTTCTGAAAACATCAACATACACACACAAAAAATCTAAATCTCAAGACAGTATCCTTTCTACCCCAGGAGCAGAGCCCAACATTAACATAAAGTTAAAAGTCAAGAAATAGACTGGGAAAATGAGCAAACAACCAAAAAAGTACCTGGCCATAGAAAGTTATTATGGTTATAGGGAAAACCAAGATACAAACTCAAAAGACAATGTCAAACTAGTAAGCAAAGCCTCAAGGAAAAACATAAATTGGAATGAGCCCAATAAGAATTCCTAGAAGAGCTAAAAAAGGCAATTCAAACTCAAATAAGAGAGGTAGAACTTTCCTTAAAAATGATAAGTAGAATCTACCTAAAACTATCAGAAGCATTATCTTTAATGGGGATAAGTTAGAAGCCTTTCCAATAAGATCAGTGGTGAAGCACTAATATTCATTATCACCACTTTTATTCAATATTGTACTAGAAATGCTAGTTATAACAATAAGAGAAGGAAAAAATGAAGGAATTAGAATAGGCAATAAGGAAACAAAATTATCATTCTATGCAGATGATATGATGATACACTAAGTATGCTTCAAATTATATTCAGACTCCATCAATTCTTTCTCTGGAGGTGGAGGGCATTTTTCATCGTGTGTCCTTGGGAATTGTCTTCGATCATTGTATTGTTGAGAATAACAAAGTCATTCACAGTTGATCGTCATACAATACTGCTGTTACTATGTATAATAATCTGGTTTTGCTCACTTAACTTTGCATCAGTTAACTTGTTCAGCCATTCCTCAATTTTACTGCAAAATCTTTAAAAAATCACTTTTTAAAATTTTGAGTTCCAAATTCTCTTCCTCCTTCCCCTCCCCCACCTTAAGAAGCAAGTAATTTAGTATAGATTGTAATGTGATGTCATGCAAAACATGTAGAATGCATTCAGAAAAATCTATGAAGACTTACATCCAGAAGAACAAAAAGTCATGAATATTGAGGGAATCAATGAAAAAGAACTAAATGATTGTGATGGAATACTGTTGTGCTATAAATGAACAAAACCAGATCACTACACACAGTAACAGCAATATTGTATTGTCAGTGGAGTTGTGAACTGATCCAACCATTCTGGAGAGCAATTTGGAAAAAACATGAGGCAGCTAGTGGCACAGTGAATAGAGCACCGGGCTCCTTCACATCTCCAGGATCAAATATAAAATTCTCTAGCATTCAAAACTGTTCTCTGCAATACAATGATCGAAGACAATTCCAAAGGACACATGATGAAAAATGCTCTCTACCTCCAGAGAAAAAATTGATGGAGTCTGAATGTAATTTGAAGCATACTTTCATAACCTGCACACACACACACACACACACACACACACTTACTTCTAAAGCAAATTTGCACTGCCCCCACTAGCATATTTCATCTCAATAATACTGGCTTCCTCACTGTTGCACATATAAGACACTCCATCTCACAACTCCATTCTGTTTCTCTGGCTGTCTCTCATGCCTGGAATGCTCTCCCTTTTCATCTCTGTCTTCTAGTTTCCCTGGTTTCTTTCAAGTCCCACCTAAAATTTCAATTTCTACAGGAAACTCTTCCCAGTCCCACTTATTTCTAGTGTTCTCCCTCTGTTAATTATTTCTTATTTATCCTTTATGTGGCTTTGTTTGTACATATTTGTTTTGATGTTATCTCCTCCTTGAGAATAAGGGCTATCTTTTGCCTTTCTTTGTATGCTTACCAATTAACAGAGGGCCTGGTACATAATAAATGTTTATTGGCTGACTGACTGACACAAAAGTGAGACCACTGAGATTAAAGGATAAGAACAATTTGGTGACTTTTAGGAAATAATCATTTTAAATTCTTTTCTTTTTATTTTATTTAATTTTATTTCTATATTTTTTGTTCTTACAACACTCTCATTTCTGGGTATATCCCTCTTAAAAGCTATCCCTTCTAACAAAGATTTAAAAAGAAAAAAAAAATCAGTAAGCCTAATATTCCACCCATTACCTTTTTATAGGGGAATTGAGGGTATTTTCTCAACTTTTCTCTAGTATCGAGCATGGTGACTGTATTTATACAATATTCACTGTTGGTTCTTTGTGCTTTCTATTTATATTGTTATAGTCATTGTCCTTATGGTTTTCCTAATTCTGCTTACTTTGCTCTACATCAGTTTATATATCTTCCTATGCTTCTCTGGATTCTTTATATTAATTGCTTTTTTAAAAATACTCCATTTTTTTTTTTAGTTTCAATTACCAAGCACTTATTTTCTCTCTCTACCCCCTCCCCCCTCAAAAAAAACCTCTTTTAACAAATATGTATAGTCAAGCAAAACAAATTCCCCTTATTGTCCATGTTCAAAAAAATCTGTTTCATTTCTGCCTCGAGTCCCTCAAGACATCAGGAGGTGGGTAGCATGCTTCATCATCAGTCCTCTGGACTCATGGTTGGTCCCTTCATTGATCAACTTCAAATTGTTTTCCAGTGTTCTGGAAGAGAAGTGGATTTTACATTCCCTGTTTCTTAAAACTATACATTGCAATTAATTACACCAATTCACAACTCCACCAACATATGTGCCTATTTTCCCACAACCCTCCAAAATTGACAATATCTCTTTCTTTTTAAAATCATCTTTGGTGGTTGCATGAATGGAAGATGAAACCTTGGGTGCTTTCCTTGGTATTTCTCTTATTATGAGTGTTTTTTGAGAATTTTTCTTACATGATAGCTGATCATTTGCATTCATAGGATCATTGATTTTTTGTCTAAAAGGGATCTTAGAAGTTGTCTAATTCAACCTCTTCATTTTATAGATGAGAAAACTGAGGCCTAGAGAGGGTGTGACTTGCCCAAGGTCACACAAATAGTTCTAAGCAGAAGCTGAAACTCTCCTGACCCTCAAATCTAGCCCAGCACACACCAGGCAAGAGCAGATTTGATCTTGGCATGTCAGAAGATGAAGGATTCAAGTTTCAGCTCAACCTATTTCCTGTCAAGTCACTTCCCCCCTGTTGCTGTCCTCCTTTATAAAATGAGAAAATTGGGCTTTGATCTCTAAGACCCTGTCAGGTTCTAAATCCTATACTCTTAAAATCCTATTTTACACACACACACACACACACACACACACCACTGCAAAAACAGAATTTAAACAACCAACAAGCATTACCACCTGTATGCAGAGCTGCGTTCAGTGGAGGAGACAAAAGGAGAAATTTCCCCTGCTCTCAGAGAGTTTGTGGTCTTGGGGGAGATAAGACACCCAAGAGAAAAAATGAAAGAATATGACAAATTACCATATGAATAAAGAGACCCAGTATAGCAAAAACTGGATATTCTGGCATTTGAGCAAGCACAAGATATACGGTCTAAATAATGCACAATAATAAATTATCAATAAATTATTGGGGGAGTGGAGGGAGCACGGAAGGGAGAGAAGGGATATTCCAGGCACTATGCTACAAGGTTGGAGCTTATCATTATCCCTATTTCACAGTTGAGGAAATGGAGGTAAAATGATGTGCCCAAGGTCACACAGTAAGTATCTGAGGCCATATTTGAACTCATTCCCTGTTAGCACTCTAACCACTGTACTACCTAGCTACCTCTGAAATGAACGAAGAACTGGAGCAACTCCCTCCTCTTTCTCCCAGAAGCCTTCCTTGATACCTTCAGTCTCCAGGGAACTCTGGCTCCACTTTGCCATCCAAAGGGTATTTGGCATATGCTGCCATCTATCCTAAGCTATCTTATCATCTGTCCATGTTCTGTCTCACATATTAGACCGTAAGTTCATTGTGGGCAGCAGCACTACTATCAGAGTACTCCTCACAGATAAGAACTCAGCTCAATGCCCTGTGCATTGTGATACTGACTGACTAATAGAACAGCTGAGGGCTCCATGCAGTAAAGCAATGCTCACTGTGCGAAAGCCATAATAACAACAATTGGACCACCCATCTCTAGAGCTCGGTCTTCATAATAGCCCCAGGAAGCAGGGAATACAAAGGAAACTGAGACCCAGACAGATTAGGAGATTTGCTGATGGTTACAGAGCAAATGAATGTGGGAGTTGGAGTCAGACCCAGGTTCTTTGATTCCAGGATTCACCAAGAAAGGCTTCCTAGAAGTAAGTTTTTAGGAAGGTGATGAACATGGCTTGGCGCAGAGGGGATGCCAAGGCAAACCTGGGAAAGACCGTATCATCATATCAAGGACTTGCTAGGAAGAGCAGAGAGAGGAAGAAAGGGAAGGACAGCAAGATCAATTCCAGCAGGACTCTTTGAGTGTCAACAAGGTACTGTGAGGTCAGATAGAAGCCCAAGGATCCCCACTCACAGCAGAGCTGTAGCCATTTCCCTCAGTTCAAAGGTCTCTGCTTCACAAGTGTACACCTTTGCCCACAGCAACCTCCAGACACCAGATTAAAGGCAGGAGAAGGGAGGAAGGGAGGAGAAGGAAGAAGAAAATAGAAGAAGCAGAGGAGAGAAGTGAGGGGAAAGAAAATGGAGGAAATAGGAGAGGAGGGAGAGAGAACTCAGGAGCTTCAGCAATATTACCCTTGTTCTTACTATGGAAACGTTTTGCGTAACTACACAGGTACAACCTATATTGAATTGCTTATCTTCCCAGTGGGGGTGGGTGAGGAGGGAAGAAGGAAAAGAATCTGGAAATCAAAGTTTTAAAAACAAATGTTTAAAAAAAATTGTTTTTTTTGCATGCAGATGGGAAATAAGATATGGAGGCACTGGGGTATAGAAATCGAGGGGGTATGGGGAGGATATAAGAGAGAGCAGATTGGGGGAAGGGGCATTCAGTAGGCTCGCTATCTTCGGGTGGGGGTAGGGGAAAGAATGGAGAAAATTTGTAACTCAAAATCTTGTGGAAATGAATGTTAAAAAGTAAAAATAAATTTTAAAAAATTACTACCCTTGTTCTCTTCTACATCTCTTTTCCAGCCTGGGCTGAGAAGTGACTGAATTTAGCAGCTTTCTGTTGTCTGTCTGTAGTGGGTTACAGAGAGCATCTCAGGGAATGACCTTGGGCCAAGTTCCACTTAGAGGGTAGAGGCCCTGGGCGTTGGAGTTTATCGGCCACTCTCAAAGACAAGGATCCCCCATTCTCTCTTAGACTTTAGAATTCAAACACTACTCTACCCTTACCTTGGAACAAATTCCTTTCCAAGACTCCTAGTGTCCTATGGCCCAAGCCTCGCTCTCCTCCCAGAGTTCCCTTGGCCTCCCCACTGCCAGCCCCATACCCATATCTGAGGAGCAGCAGCTGAGCCTCCCCTATCTCACTCTCATCCTCTGAGTTTCCGTTCCCCAGAGACAGTGCAGGATGTGGGAAGGGGGGAGGGGTGGGGTCGCAAAGAAAAGCAGAGAGAAAAGGGGTAGGAGTAGGGAAGGAGAATGGGAAAGTGTTGAGAAGAAAGAGTTTACCTTTTTTCATGTCTTAGCTCAAAGCCCACTCTGTACAGGAAATCATCCCTAACTAAGCTTCAAAGGAGATTCAAGAGAAAGGAAGATTGAAGTTGTGCCCTGTCCGACCCTGCTTTTCTGCTCACCAGCCACTCTCCTTAAGTCTATAGATGATCAATTTAGCATTTCAGGCTCATCTGCAAGCCACTTCCTCCTTGCAGTTTTTCCAATCCCTTAGATGGAAGCAAGATCTTCCATATCGATCTCATAATACCTCGTACTCATAAAGTTTTATCCAAATTTGTATTTTGTTTATCTGTGTCCACATCTTGCTCCTACACCACCCCAACTCCGAAAGCTCCTTAAGGGCAGGGACCCTGTTTTATTTATCTTTGTATTCTCCATATCATTTAACAAATCTTCTGATGAAGTAAGGAACACACAGTAAGTCCTTCATGCAGGTCCCAGGTACCAGTATTAAGTTCAGCATTGTCTCTGACAAACAGGAGCCACAACTCTCTATATGAAGTGCCCAGCACCAGATTGCCCCCTCCCATTCCACTTGGGTGACAGCTGGTGATATTCTTGTAACTACAAGGCAGGATGTGATCATTTATAAGAGAGGTACTAGCAACAACAGAAAGAAAATTTTATTAAGCACCTGATGTACGCAGAGAACAGTTTGTCTAACATCTCTCCCATGCACTTATCATACAGTTTTATATATTATAATATAACTCCTTTGTGAAGCAGCCCTTGACCTGAATGAGTCAATGGTCAGTGTTTTCCTAGAATTTCATGGTTGTATCAGCAGCAGAAAATTAGGGTTGAATAGCTTCAGGAAATAAAGAGGTCAAATATCTCTTCTGGCTGAGGGACTTTAAAAGGCAATAGGGACAGTTTGTGTTAAACATTAAGTTGGTCTCTGGGTGGTAGGGCTGGTTGTCTCTCTGTTCCCCTACCCCACCCTCAGGGTCAGGGCTGGTAGCATGAGAGCAGCCAGTGTGACCTTATCAGACTGGCTGTTGCTGACACTGGGAGAGGATGAGCCATCCCATCAAAAGTCTCCCAGGACCATATTGATCTGAGGACTAACCTAGGAGTTATCTAGAAGTAGGAGAGGTGAGAGATGAATGTGGTAAAGCCTAGAGAATCCATCTAGCCCTTTATTTCTTAGACCAAAAATGCTTTCAGCAGAAATTCCCTACCAGGAGCAGCCAGGTGGCACAGTGAATAGAGCACCGGCCCTGGAGTCAGGAGGACCTGAGTTCAAATCGGCCTCAGCCACTTAACACAAAAACTAGCTGTGTGACCTTGGGCAAGTCACAACCCCAATTGCCCTCCAAAAAGTGAAAAAAAAAGAAAGAAATTTCCTACCAATGGAATCCTTTAGTGTACTTTTAAAATCCAGACCATTAATAGGAACAGTTGCTAGTCATTTGGAAATTTAAAGCCAACATCATTACTTTCGTTTTCAAAATAGTAAAAATTCCATTTGATCCATATTTGATTAATTCTTTGAGGTCACACACAGAAGGTAAAACAAGAGTCAAAAAAACAAGCCAAGTGAATTATAAATTATAATAAGAATGCCTTTTATCCAAGGCTCTAGGTCAGCAGTTCTTAAGCTTTTTAGTCTCAGGATCCCTGGATACTTAAAAATTATTATGGACCCTAAAGAGCTAGGTTATATCTATCAATACTTACCATATCAGAAAGAAAGCTGATGAATACTTGAAATATTTATTAATCACTTCAAATGGCAATAACAAACCCATTTACATGTTAATATAAATAATATTTTATGAAAAATAACCACATTTTCCAAAACAAAAAAATTTACTGAGAAGAATGACATTGTTTTACATATGTTTGCAGATCTCTTTAAATGTCTAGCTTATTAGAAGACAGCTGTATTCTCCTATCTGCTTTTGCATTCAATCTGTTGCAATGTGTTGTTTTGGTTGAAGTATAGGAAGAAAATTCAGTCTTACCCAGATAGGTAGTTGGAAAAGGGAGGAGTATTTTCATTGGCAAGTAACAACTTAGTATTATCAGATAAATAGATTTGACTTTGTGGCTTTTGACTCTGGGGGGTCCACAGATCACACTTTGAAAACTACTACTTTAAATAGAAGCCTAGAAATGGAGATAAGCAGGGAGGTATAGAGGTTAGTGCTATCTATGTATGCAACAGTGATGGAAATAGAGGCCCCTAGGAACTACATGGGATTGCACGCTCAGAGAACTTGGTGCATTGTGTAGAATGCCTCCTGTTGCGCCCAAATGTTATATTCCAAATAGCTACTGTAGCCACATTCCTCAGTAACACATGAAACGCTTCTATTTTTAGGGGAGGGCAATCAAAGGCAGAGGAGGAAGTGGGTGGGAAGAAGGAAGAGCTGCAACATTAGTTGGTAACTAATCAATATTCGTTATCAACTATTATCTGTATTTATATTTCTGTTTTATTCCCCTGCCAGACTACAATCTCCATAAGGAACATAGATTTCATCCTGGAAGGGACCTTCAGTCTCTCTAATATAGTCCAGTGCTCTCATTTTGCAGAAAAGGAAACTGAGACCCAATGAAGTTAAGGATCTAAGGTCACACAGATAAAGTAGCAAAACTGGGTTTTGAATCCAGGTCCTCTGATTTCAAAACCAGCAAGCAGTCTTTTCATTGCATCATGCTGCATTTAAATGAATGAATGAATAGATGAATAAAAAAATAAATACATACATACATAAAGCCTATTTTATCTAAACTTTGTATCCACTCTCCACCCCCCACCCCCACCCATGCTTAACATAATGTTTTGCACACAGTAAATGTTTAATCAGTGTTTAATGAACATTGATGTAATGGGGTAATCACGAATTTTCCTCTCCCTCTCTTGCCTGCCTCCCTTTCCTCCCACCATGTGCTCTAGTTAGGACCCTCCCTATAGAGCTGAGTTAACCGACCCTGGTCACTTCCAGTAGGTCACTGCATGTACTTTGGCTCCGTGACTAAAGGACTTGGTATTTTGGAATGATAATGATTCCTTGGCCCCCATAATGGCAGCAGTGGGAAGATGATTGGCTACTAAGCCAGGAAGAGTAATACACTCAGTAGGTTTGAAAGGGAGCCAGTTTTTCCTGAGCAGAGTTTCACTGGCTCCCAAGGAATCTAACAGGCCATGAGAGGAAGGGTGGGCATTCTAAGCATAAGAAATTGTGAACAAAGTCACAGAGGCAGCTGAGCTCAGCATGTATTGGAAAGTAAAGAATTATTCCATTTGGCTAGAGTGTAGAGTGCTGAGAGGAGAATAATCTGAGATCAGCGGTAGTGGCAGGTAGCAGAGGGTCTGGAATTCAAGCTTTGCCCGGCACTCGCCTATGAAATGACTGCCCATCACTTTCTGTAGCAGTAAAAAAAAACAACCAACAACACACTAGAAATAGTCTTCCCCATTGATTAAGAGATAACTATATAAATTGCTTTTCACGAATGTGTAATAAGAAATGATGAACATAAGAATTCAGAGAAAAATGGGAAGACCTGTCTGATTTGCACAAATGAAATTATCTGAACCAAGAAAACATTATATACGACTACAGGATGGAAATGGGTCCTCGAAATTTGGCTATGAAAGAACCGAAATTGAATGATGTGTAACTATAACAACTGAGCTTGACCTGGGACAAGAGCAAGAAAGCGTGCCTCCCTCCCTACCTTGGAGAAGTGGGGGGCTATGAGTACAGCACCCTGCATACACTGTCAGACTCAGCGGATGTGATAGTTTTGTTGAACTGGTCTTTTTGACCTCTTTCTATTACAATGGATGGATTAATGGGCTGGGGAATACACAGTAGTCCACAAATATATTTGGAAACTTTAAATGATTAAAAATAAAACATTGGGGCGGCTAAGTGGCTCAGTGAATAGAGCACTGGCCCTGGAGTCAGGAGGACTTGAGTTCAAATCCAGCCTCAGACTCTTAACCCAAAACTGTGACCTCAGGCAAGTCACTTAACCCCAATTGCCCTGCGTTCCCCCCTCCAAAAAGCAAAAAAAAAAATCAATAAATTTTTTTTAATTATCATGATCAGTCTTCGCCCCAGAAAAGAGACATACAAATGTAACTGCCCCTTCCTTTGAAGAAGCAATGCTCTATGGCTTTAGAATGTCACATATGCTTTCAGACAGCAGCAAGTCACTTAGCCTCTCTCAGCCTCAGTTTCTTCATCTGTAAAATGAGGGAATTGTACTTGATGGCCTCTAAGTTCCCTTCACATTCTCAATCTATGATCCTATGATCTTATCATGTGTCAATTGATTTTACTGAATTTTTTTTAATCTTCACAAAGAAGGATAGGGGGTGGAGAAAAAGGTATATTCATAAATGGACGTGATATAAAAACAAAGCAGTGAATTAAAAATAAATAAGTAAAAATCAACTGGAGAAATTTTTTTAATCCTGCCTATACTCCAAAGCCTTACCCAGTAAGCCTTTCCTTATTCTTCTGGAGGGCAACAACCTTGCTCCTCAGATCTCACAGAGCACACTTTTTGTGGCACATCTCTGATGCATTAGAAATGTAATAATATGCATGTATTATAGCCATCTGTGTATAAGGGGTTGATCAGAAGTATTCCCTGATCAACTCAATGAATTTACAAGGAGGTAAGACTTTGGAATTCTGTATTTTCCTGAGGATACAAACATGCCCTTTTGTGCCAGTGAAGAATAAGTACCTCTTCAGGGACTGGCAATGAACATCTGGACATCTATGGGAGATGGACTATTATAGGAAGAACAACCTTTTGTGCTGGCCAATATAAGAGAGTCTTCATCATGGGATTTGGTCCTTTTCCCTTTTTTGCTTTTTTCAAGGGAGATTCTAAGACAGTAGCACAGCCAGGAATGGATTAGGCTCACAATTAGAGTGGCCCCCAAATTATTTCTATCTCTGGCTTGTACTGTTCCCCACTTAAGAGTTGCTTCTGGGAAATCTCAGAATATAACTTGAGGGGTGGCTAGGTGGTGCAGTGAGTAGAGCACTGGCCCCAGAGTCAGAAGGACCTGAGTTCAGATCTAGCCTCAGACACTTAAGAGACACACACACAAAAAAAAACTAGACGTGTGACCTTGGGCAAGTTACTTAATCCCAATTGCCCTCCAAAAAAAGAATATAACTTGAGTATAATTCTTGTCCAGATTTCCACAGATGTAGGTAAAAGGTCACAGATCCCATAAACAAAGAACATATATAGTCAATCCTCAACCTCCTCTGCTTAACTTCCCCAACTTTAAGCATTCCTGTGATTTTATTAGTAACCTCATTTTCACTTTCGCTTTGGAAACCCTCACACATTCACAACTATGTGCAGATGAAAAAGAAATTTGAGAGGATTGATGCCCACAAGTTTTTGGAGTAGCTGGTGTCCTACTAGACCCTTCACAGGTCTTGTTCACCCCTACCATTGTAAAGAGTTTCCCTGTGCATCAATTGCATATTTTCATTGTTTGCTTTTAAAACTCAAGTTTTGTGATACAATTATGACCCAAAAGCATAGTGCAAATACTCTGGGCTCTAACACATGCAGTCAGTGATGCAGTTTAGTGAGAAAATAAAGGTGTTAGATAAACTTTGTGCTGGAATGTCTACAGTCGCTATCCTCAGTGAATTTGGTATTAATGATTTGCTAATGATTTTCTGAAAAAAAAAAAAAGAAAGTACTTCTAGCTGGTGCCTCCTTCACAATGTCTAATGCCATCTGCCAACCATGAAGGACAGGGTATTGGAGGTGATGCTGAACCTCACCAATCTCAGAGTCTTCCAACAGCAGCAACTAAAGTCCCAGTAATCTCTGCCTTGGTTTTCAGAGGGTGGCCAAGGTAGAGAGGGTTTATAGCAATATAGTATACAGTACAGAGTCTTCACAATACCATCTGATAGAGTGGAAGGTAAGATTTAGGTTAAAAAATGTTTTAGTTTTAAGAATTTTACTTGCTGTGCAGTATTTATGGTACTGTAGATTTCATGTGTTATGAAAAGTTAATGTCTGAAATCAATAAGTTTTTTTACTTGAGATGCTAGCACAAAAGGTTACTGAATTCTAAGGAATGACTAGCAAGAAAAAATGTTTTTGAGTGTTACCAATTTATTTTGTGTCCTGCATCTTATGGGTTATTTCATGGTTACTGTATTAGGAAAAGTGCTTATTATCAGAATTAATATTTTGTTATAAAATATTATATGCATAAAAGTATTTTTAGCAATCTCTAGCAAAAGATCATAGTTTGGGGGGGGTAGGAACCTAACCCCTGTTTGCCATAGGTTCAATGTTTCAACATTCATGTTTTTTATTTTTTCATTGTTTTCTAGGAATGTTACCCTGGCAAAAGTTAAGGATTGACTGTATATCAGGTAGGGGGTAGCCTTTTTTCAAATTCATGGAAAATTCAGAAAACACATAAAGCCTCAAAGTAGCTCACAAAGAATCAATATAATTCTTCTTCCTCTCCAGTGAGTGTGCCTTCCCCAGGGCTCAAAAGTGCTCCAGATTCCAAGCACTACCTTGTGATTTGCACTCCCCTAGGACGGGAAACAAAGTTGGAGCTGCTATTGAGGCAACTTCTCTGTCTTTGCAATGAGTTCCACTTTGACCCTAGAGATCCATGCAGATTCCTCTCAGAATGAAAGTGAATCTAGGAGGGATGGCTAGGTGGTGCAGTGAATAGAGCTCCAGCCCTAGAGTCAGGAGGACCTGAGTTCAAATCCAGCCTCAAACACTTAACACAAAGAAATAGCCATGTGACCTTGGGCAAGTCACTTAACCCCAATTGCCCTCCAAAAAACACACACAAAAAGTGAATCTAGGGTTTCTAGACAGGAGACTTCTTTCTTAGCAGACCCGCACTGCCTAAATAATTCATGGTAGTAGCAAGGGGCAGTGTTTTCATCTTTTGCTTCTCCATCTTTTGCTTTTGACTTTACTTCCTTGTTGTTCCTCCAGCTATGGAGGCCACATGCTCAATCCTCTCCCCAACAAACTGAAGCAGCCCATGAAATCTCCCTTCTCCTGATGGAAGGATGGATTCTGGGATTGTGATACCTACGAACTCCTCCCTCCTCCAGCCAGGAGGCTGGTACTCAGCACTCCTCCAGAAAAATGAGGTTCTGGAACTCCTTGCTTTCTCCACGGTTTTCCCCCTGCTATTGCATCACAACTTTTCAAAGGCTGGAACCAGGAATTTAGGAACCAGAAACAGGGACATTCCCTGGACCTAGGTCTGCTCCTAGTTCTGCTGTACTCTGAAGGTTTCTACAGTGGCAGGTCTACAACAAAGACTTCTTTATATTGGCCAACACAAAGAAACGATCTTTCTGCAGACAATTTCACAGGTTAACCAATTCTTCATTAATCACTGAGAACTATACTTCGGAAGACCCAAGAGACAAGAACACACTTTCCATAGGAAAATACAAACTCCCAAAGAGCCATTTCCAGTCCTAACTCTTTCTTGAGCTCCAGGCACTCATGAACATCACCACCTGGATGTTCCAAAAACACATCAAACTCTTACTTTGATTCTTACAAAGATCATTATTTCATCCACATGGGCATTCCTTCCACTGATTCAGACTACAGCCTCTGCACTCCATTGTAAATAATTCTTCGTAAGTCAAGACTTGTCACCTAGTGGCCAGTCTTCTGGCAATGAATCTCTGTGTATTTACTTGCCTAGTCTAGTTTTCAGATAACAAACATATAATCCATCACTGGTCCCATTCTCAAAGCTTTTCTAAATGGTGCTTCATTGTCAAAGCCTTTTAGGACCCAGGGTCATATTCAAGCCACAATGAGGGGTTGGAATGGGATCTTAGTGGTATACCTCAAACTCACCACATCCAAAACTGAAGTATTCATCTTTTCCCCAAAAGCAGCTTCTCTTTCTGACTTCCCTATTCTTATGAATGATGCCATATTGTCTTAATTCCCCAGGTTGGAAAAATTAGAGGTTATCTAACTTTTTCCTTGACCTTGACCCTCACATTCAGTTACCAAGTTCTACTGATTTTTTAAATATTTCTTATTTACTATAAATTTAATAAACATTAATGTTGCAATAAAAAAAGAACAGAAAAGTGAATTTCATGTGAAACTGTAAATACCTGTTACCTACAGTTTAAGTGCATATTAATATAGCATCCTCTTTAGGGTTATTCCCTTCAAACTCTTAAAATTGGTTCATTAGCCCCCACTGGTATATTTCCCTTTATTATTCAGCCTGGAGAAACATTTAGCCTAAAATAAAGACATTTAATGAAATGGTATGATAAGAACACTACCTACAAAACTTCTGTTCATAAACCTAGCAACATTCTTTCACAAATACACATGGCATCAGTAGGAACAGTGGGCACATACATAAAGAACACTGGTAAAGAGGTACATAGGTAGTAAATATACATGATCAAGTTAACTCGCGCCCCCAGCACTGAAAGAGTTTGATATTTTTTCTCTTCTCATAGGGTCCCCACTGAGCAGATCATTTAGCCAGGACCTCTAGACTTACTCCTTTCTGAAACTTGATTCTCAACTGTAAGGATCATTTTCTCTTGAATCTGTGGCTAGCTCTCTTCTTTGCTGTCAGTGGTTACATTTTTCAACTGTCTCCTGATTCTTCTTTATTTTTCTGCTCCCTGCTTGATGTGATGTTTCCTATTGACTGAGTCTTTACCCCACATCATGACTTCTCTTGACTCATTCCTGTTCTTAAAATCCATTTCCTTCATTCAGACTTCACTTGCTTCCCCACCTAGCCTCATAATTTGGCACTTTTGTGCTTTACTAGCAATTACCTTTGGATAAGACCCTGAACCTTCTTGCATTCCCAGCTTACAAAGCACCCTATCCCCCATCCAGTATCTCTCTTCCTGTTCCAGAGCTTCTGGACATCATTGGAGAAAACATAGGTTGGTACAGAATATTTCATTAGGGCATGCCCCCTGAGGCATATTTTTTATAATGCCCATTTATTGAATTATAGAATATGGATAGAAACAGGACTTGTGAGTTCACTGGGTGGCTCCTGGGTGAGCAAACTCCATCTACCAATGCAGGTTGGCATCTTCTCTGCATCTTATAATCTTAGATTCCCTAGAGTACAGAGAAGATAAATGATGCTCAGGGTCACACAGTCAGCATTTATCAAAGGCAGAACTTGAACCCAGGTCTTCCTGACTTCAAGGCAATCTATCTACTATGTCGTGGTACTTAACAAATACAAACTTAAAAATAGACCCCCAAAAATACCCCCCCAAAAAAATTATGTGACATTCAGCTATGCCTGAACATACCTGGCATGTCCTCTGAGTATGTCACCATTGAACTGATCTCACCCATTAAGAACTTATGGAAAATAACTCTAGCTGGGTGTTTTTGTAGTAGCAAAGAACTGGAATGCCCATCAACTAGGGTGTGACAACAAATGATGATAAAAGAATCTAATGGAATATGTTTGTGCTTTAATAAATAAGGAAAGAATTTCAATTCAGAGAAACCTGGGAAGACTTGTATAGAGTGATGCAAAGTGAAATGAGCAGAACCAGGAGAACCATTTATACAAGGATGGGAACATTGTAAAGAAAAACAACTTTCCAAGTCTTAATAATTTTTATCAATGCAATGACCAACCATGTCTCCAGAGGACATAGGATGAAGCAGGTCACCTATCTCCTAACAGATGTGATTGATTCAAGGTGCAGAAAGAGAGACTTTTTTTGGACATGGCAAATATGGGAATTTGCTTGACTATGCTTATCTTTTACAAGGTTGTGTAGTGTTTTGTTTTCAGTAAGAGGGGGAGGAAGAGAGAAAAAATGCTCAATAATTTTTAAAAAGTAAAATTTAATTTATAAAAATAACCTCAGCTAGCGTTGCATGCAGTTCAACAATCCTCCTAATATACTCATAACTTCCTATTTCACTTTCCAAAGAAATGGTCTTTTCTTTTCTCCTCAAAAATGATTTAGTCTCATATTTGACTGAGATTGAGGCCAGCAGACAGGAACTCAATTAACATAACTCTTCTACTTTTCAGAATTATCATCTCTTCTCTCCTTTTCCTTCTTTAATTTAATTCAACAAACATTTATTAAGAGCCTTCTATGTATGGGAACTGTGCTAGGCAATGAGGATGCAAAAATGAAAACAAAAAACCTTATTCTTCAAGAAGCTTAAATTCTATTGATGTGGGGATGCAGAGGGAAGGAAAGAACACACCACCATATGTGCCAGTGTTCCACTATTTAAATGGATCTGTAATCTCATGGATCTGATAAGATCTGATAAGAAATGACAACCGATCCATTCATGTCAAATACTGTGCAACCCTCATCCATGTCTTCCAAGAAACTAGCCACTGGCAATCTACCCAATATACTGAGAGTCTTCCTAGAATCCTCTTGATATTGTGTGGGTACAAATCAACCATGTGGATTGTTCATTGGTTATCTCTTCATCTCACTGTTACCAAACCATCTTCTTTTCTGATTAAACATTTCTCAGATGATATCCTTTACACCAGTTCTCCCATGATTCCTTATTTGTAATGTTCACATTTGTTCACAGCCATTCACACTTATGATATCTCTATTGCCCTCAGCTTCAATCCTTCAGACTATAGCATTCCATGACTCATAGTCATTCAATGCCACCAGAAAAAATATTTATGTAAAAAAGTGGGTCTTTGTTTCAGGGAGAAATTTGAGGACCCTTAAAAGAATGTATAATTTCCCCCAAAGAAATCTAGCCCATCCTCATCCTATTTAATTTTGGGCCCATTTGTTATATCCATTTTCAGTGTTTGTCCAAGATGTATGTACGTACTGATGGATGAGTACTATAGGTTGTCTATCCAACATATATTCTAGACTATATGCATTCTTCATCTTCTTAGTTTTCTCTTCATAGATAGAGCATAGTTAGTGCATCTCTTTGTAGGTAGTTGAGTGGTTAACCAGTACAAACAGAGCATCTGGAGGACCCCACTATCTCTAAGAACTCCCTTGGGCCAGCTAGGTGGTGTAGTGAACAGAGCACCAGCTCTGAAGTCAGGAGGACCTGAGTTCAAATCCAGCCGCAGACATTTAACACTTAACTAGCAGTGGGCAAGTCACTTAACCCCACTTCCTTGCCTTCCCCCATTCAAAAAAAAAAGAACTCCTTTTAGACCCTTTACTGGACCTCTTCCATGACAGCGGTGGTGAATACCTTTTTGCTTCCTCTGCTATCAATCATCAGAAAGTCCAATGAAGTTGTCAATGTTGTTACATTTTTCAAGTTATCTTGTATGATTTTGAGGTGGATAAAGAAGACTCTTTGTCAAGGGGAAAACCTTTAAGCGCTTTTGTAAATACCAAATATATGCAAAGTAATTTCAAGAAGGAGGGAGTACTAAGAACTGGACAGATCGTGTGGGCATGTTTCTGAGTTGTGCCTTGGAAGAAACTAGAGATTTTAAAAAGAAAAAATGAGAAGTGAATGCATTCTAAGAATGAAGGACATATTGCCTACATAAAGGCATGGCAGTGGTGGTAGACCTTGTTGTAACTGGAACCAGCTTAATTAGAATAAAGAGTGCTTGGAGTGGAATAGTGTTAAATAAGACTAAAAAGAAGAACTACAGGTAGAAATTTTGGTGCCCAGGGCAAGCAATCTGAAGCACACCCAGGACAAGCAACATGGAATGGGATTTCAAATCAACTTTGTGATTCAGACTATGAAAATCATAGTAATAAGTAATTGAGGAAATTTCATTTGAGCAGTAGAAAGAGATGGTGGCTTTTAATTTATATATATATATATATATTTAATATGGTGGCTTCTACTCTGCTTAAGAAGTAGCATACAGGGGTGGCCAGATAGCACAGCAAGTAAGAGCACTGGCTCCAGTGTTGAGAAGACCTGGAGATCGAATCCCGGGCTCAGACACTTAGCACCCACCCAGAAACACCTGGCCGTGTAACCTTGAGCAAGTTACTTAACCCCGATTGCTTAAAAAAAAAAAAAAGAAGTAGCATACATCTGATATTTTACATCTTCTAATTTTCAGTGCCCTAGTTAATAATGATAGCTAGCGTTAATATAGTCCCTATTGCTTGCCAGATACTACGCTAAGTGTCTTACAAATATTATTTCATTTAATCTTCACAATAACTCTGGGAAGTAGGTGGTATTACCGTCACCATTTTACAGTTGAAGAAATCAAGGCAAACAGAAGTTAAGTGACTAGCCCAAGGTCATACAGTAGGAATTTAACTGAGGCCTTCCTGACTCTAGGCCTAGTGCTCTATCCACTATACCACCTAGCTGTCCACTTATGACTTTTCTGGAAAGGTATGATGGAGTTAGATCTCTGAGAACTTTAAATGCCAGACTTAGAATTTTTTATTTTATCCAAGAGAAAATAAGAAGATTTTTGAGTAGGGCAATGACACAAACAGAGATGTGTTTTAACAATGCTAATTTGACATCTGAGAAGCTTCTAGGTGATACAGTAGATTGAGTACCCAGACCTGGAGTCAGAAAAATCTGAGTTCAAATCCAACCTCAGACAAGTGACCCTCTGTTTCCTCATCTGTAAAATGATCTGGAGAAGGAAATGGTAAACTGCTCCTGAATCTCTGCCAAGAAAACCCCAAATGGGGTCACAAAGTCAGACGCAACTGAATAAAAGTAGAATATTATTGAATTTACAGTAAGAAAGGATTAGAGAGATGATTTAGAGGAACCTGGAAAGATTTGCATTAAGTGATACAGTAAAGTGAGGAGAACAATGTATACACTGACAACAACTTTGTAAAGAAAAACAATCTGGAAAAACTTAAGAGTTCTGATCAATACAGTAACCAACATGGCTTTAGAAGACCAATGATCAAGCATGCTTCCCTCCTCTTGATGGAAAAGTAATAGACTAGAAGAGCAGATTCAGACTTACCTCTTTCAAACATAACCAGTGGAGAGGGATGTTTTGCTTGATTTTGCTTATTGTAACATGAGAGAACTTTTTATGAGGAAAAGGGAAAAGGAGGTTTGTGATAATGATGCCCCCCCAAAAAAGGAAAGAAAATAAGATCAAAATTTTTAATTCACAGTCAGTCACCAAATATTTATTAAGTACCTATTATGTGCTAAGTGCTGGACAAAACAGAAGGAATTTCAGAGAGACAGAGAGAGAGAGAGAGACAGAGACAGAGACAGAGAGAGAAGCAGGACAGCTTTGAATTTTTACTTTAAAAGTATTGTATACTTTTATGGGGTGGCTAGGTGGCGCAGTGAATAGAGCACTGATCCTGGAGTCAGGAGGACCTGAGTTCAAATATGACCTCAGACACTTAAACACAAAAACTAGCGATGTGACCTTGGGCAAGTCACTTAACCCCAATTGCCCTCCAAAAAGCAAAAAAACAAAAGTATTGTATACTTTTAAAAAGCAAGCCATAATAGTCCATTGCAGTTTCAAATACAATCTTTTTTTTTTTTCCAGTTCTTTGTATACGGAAATGTTTGTGTTTGTTGGTATTTGTCAAATTCTGAATTACAAAAAATTTAGAATACAACAGAAAACATGTGGCTAATGCAGAATCAAAAGGACTTAACTTGAATAAGGGAGGGAGAGGAAAAGGAGAGAATCAATGCTAACTCTGAGGTTATGAACCCAGGAGATTCAAAGAATCACAGAATTTCAGAGTCAGGATGTCAAAAGTCACCTAGTCCAACCAAAACTGAAAAAAGATTCCCCTCAACAATATACATGTAGCGATAGGATGGGCCCCATGTGTGTGAAAAAGCCCACGTGTTACAAGGCCTTTCATACTTCCTGGCTTGAAGGGAGGAAGAATAGACATCTCTTGCTTCTTCTGTCCCCACCTCACCCTTCTTCAAGGGAAATTTTCATTCCTGCCAGGAGAGGAAGCAGGAAGCTGTGGCTGAGGTTACTTTCCTCTCCTTAGAGATAGGGAGTACCAGGCTAGAATGATATCTGATCCCTTAAGCACTGATCACCTAGGAAATATGATTAGGTTCGAGCTAACTTTAAATCATTTTGTCATTTTGGGGAGAAGGGGACCCCTACACTCTATATACAAGACTTGACCCCTTATCTACCTTATACCAGTTCCAGATGTAGAGAATAGCAAAGAAACCCATTTATCCAAATCATAGCAAAACAGAAATCTGATAAAGTATCCATAGAAGAATACATGCCAGACAACACAGAGTGAAGGAGCTCTCCCATTAGGAGGGAAATAACTTGCTTCAGCCAAGAGAGAGTGCTGGATCTCACCCAGGGGGAAAACTCCCTGCAATCTCTAGAGTAGCAAGCTGGGAATAGGGACATGATGGAAATTACCAACTCCTCTCAGTCCTTCCCAGAGTCTTTTGACCTTCTCCATCTTTCCTCTCAAAGCTGGAAGACTACTGAATACTCTAAAAAGACTGATGCTTTGGAGAGTCCCAAAGAGGGCCTGGTGAAGACTGGCACTCTCTCTCACCTCTTGCCAACTCTGCCTGCCTTCATCTCCACCAATAATTTCCACCCATTGCTCCTCATTCTGTGCTCTGGGCTAAAAAGGAACAAATTTAATCCTTATTCTTCCGCATAATTGTCTTTCAAATCCTTGGAGACCACTGTGATATCTCCCTAAAATCTTCTCTTCTCCAGGTTAAACACCCCCAATTCATCCACGTAGTCTTCATGTAACATGAACTTGAGGCCATTCATCATCCTGGTTGCCTTCCTCTGTATGCTCTCAATCTTATCAATGTCTTTCCTGAAGTATAGTGCCCAGAACTGAATACAGTATTCCAGGTATAGTCTAAGCAGGGCAGAAGAGAGTGGCATTCTTACCTCCTTCTTCTTGGAACGTGGACCTCTCAATGTAGCCCAAGAACACAGTAGCTGTTTTGGCTGCCATATCATATTGTTGAGACAATTTGAACTTACAGTTCAGCAGAACTCCCAAAGCTTTATTAGGTTAGTCTAACATATGGCTACCATGCCAACTCCATCATGTACTCAAGGAAGTCGATTTTTAAAACCCACACATAAAACTTTACATTTATCCCATCACTTTTCATCAGCCCAATTCTCTAGCTTAGCTGCATATTTCTAGATCCTGATTGTCTTCTAGGATTCCCTTCCAAGATTTGTATCTTTTACAAATCTGATGGGCATGGCTGGCATCTAGGTCTTTATCCAAGTCATTGATTTAAAAAAAAAATATTTAGAAAATGGATAAGGATATTTGACCTGTTCTAGTCTTGTGGTACCTTCCCATTATGGTGGTATTCTCCACAACACTAGAGAGGTTTGGAGAAGGGATTCTGTTTGGGGAAAAGAAAATGAATTCTCTTTTGGATATATTGAGTTAGAGATGCTTATGGACAGGCAGGCATATAGGACATCCAAGTGGAAAGATGTTCAACAGGGAGTTTACAATGTAGGCCTAAGGCTCATGGGAGGAATTAGGGCTAAAGATTTGGGAGCTATCTGTATAAAGGTGATAATTGAACCCAAAAGGTGGAAATTGATTAGATTGGGAAGGGAGTAGAAAAAGAAGAGAGGCCAAGTTCAGTGCCTTAAGGTGCATTAACAATTAGCAGGTGGAAGGAGAAGGAGAAGGATATTCCAACAAATAAGACTGTGAATGGACAATTAGAAAAGAGGGGTAAGGGAAGCAAGAGAAAGTGATGCACCAGAAGCCAAAGGAGGAGAGTGTCCAGGAGGAAGTGCTGATTTATAACGTCAAGATCTACAGAGAGGTCATTTAGAATGAGGACTGAGAAATAACCATTGGATTTAGCAGTTTAAAAAAATTGACAAGGACAGTTTCCATCAGAGTCTAAGGAGATACAGGAATGAGTTGGAAGTGAATAAGTGAAGCAATGAATGCAGACAGCCTTTTCTAGGACTTGGACTATGATGGGGGAAAGGACTGGATAATATATAGGATAATAGCTTGAAAGGGTGGCAGGGTCATGAAAAGACTTAGAGAAGAAGCTGGTGTGTAAGAAGAAATTAAACGGGGCAACTAGGTGGAGCAGTGAATAGAGCACCAACCCTGGAGTCAGGAGGACCTGGGTTCAAATCCAGCTTCAGACACTTAACACTTACTAGCTGTGTGACCTTGGGCAAGTCACTTAACCCTGATTGTCTTGCCTTCCCCTCCCCCCCAAGAAGAAGAAGAAATTGAAGATAAGCAAAAGAGAGAACAAGATTGAGGGAGAAAGTTCTAAGAGAAGATAAGAGGATGAGGAAATTAAAATGATTCATTATCATTTAATAATTGGTTCTATTCTGTAATTGGCCCTATTCTGTATCACTGCCTCATTTTGCATAATTACTCTGTCCACATTTCCCCATCTGTGGGTTAAAGCTTTTTTCTCTGAGTTAGCTTAAAGTTACAAGTTAACTTGTTGTCATTCCCAAAAAGTTTTATTGTCTATCCTTATCTGTCCTTATACTACTCTTATCTCCCCAACAAAACCTGCTAGGCTTCAAGGAATGTGCTAACTCAGGTCTCTCAAGTAAAGCCTGCAAGATGATGATGGGTGCCATAAAACAATTAACATTACTTAATCGTCAGAGAGGGGAAGCGACTAGCCCCAAGTGGGTGTGCTAGCCCACCTCCTTTAAAATAACAAATCATGTTGTTCCCACCCCCACGGTTCTGTCTCCCCTGTAACCAATCATATTGTCTCTCCCACCTACCCAACTCTACATTCCCCAAAACTCTATTAAGGTTGGTGAGTCCTATAATACATGACAGCTTGAAAGGGTGGCAGGGCCATGTGAAGGCTTTTAGAGAAGAAGCTGGGGTATGACAAGAAACTGAAGATAAGCAAAAGAGAGAACAAGATTGAGAGAGGCTATTGACCCAATTTATTGGTCACTGATGACCTAACTAATAAATTGATCACACTCAGGTCGTTGTCTCTCAATTTATTATATTTTTTAAACTTAACAAAGTACAAGGAGAGATGTCCAACTTGGCAATAAAATACTTATGACACCCCTCTCATACATGGGCCCCCAGAAAAACTATGCCACTCAAAACCAGAGTTCCGGAACTCCTACCAATGTCTTTACTTTTATGAGTCAGCCAGCCAGAGAACATATTTGTTCAAAACCAGAGACATTTAATCAAACAGCATAGCAAATAAAATAAAGATTTCCTCCTGTATGTATGGGATACTCTTCCACAGGTTACCATACCATTAATAAGGGAAGGACATACATGCTGAGAACATGCATGAACAGTGAGCATACAAAAGCAAATACACATAAGAGACAAGTATGTAACTCATACCTCCAATACTGCAAGGCTGCTAATGTCCAATAGTAATGTCATCATTCTATTCTCCACAGGGTGGATCATTTCTTCTTGATAGCTCTCCAGTGTCTTCAAGGTCATCTTCTCTGTGACCTTGCCCTCTTGGTCATCCTCATTCTAGTTCCATCCCTTAAGGGTTATCTCATTTGCCATCTGCTAAGATGATACTCATGATTTAGGCAGTCTTTTAGTGTTTAGCCACTGGGATTATGAGCCATCATATAAATAAATAAAGATAGCCAGAAAAAAAGTCAACTAGAGTTCCCTGGATTAAATCTGTTATTTTGACTGCCTATATCTGATGCTGATTCCAAGCGCATTGCCCCAAACAACGAGGGTTAGAAAACTAGGGTTAGGGGAGGCTAAGTGGCATAGGGAATAGAGCACCAGCCCTGGAATCAGGAGGACCTGAGTTCAAATTCTGCCTCAGACACTTAACACACTTACTAGCTGTGTGTTAAGTCAGTTAACCCCAATTGCCCTCCAAAAAAAAAAAGAAAAGAAAAGAAAATTAGGGTTAACTCCCCAACTCGTGATGAGGGGCCTGTGCCCACCAAAGTTCATTTTGGGGACTCTGACAAGACAAATCCCAGGAGCTGTGTGTAGGTTAGAGCTATGAAGTCCAGCTCAGTGCCACTTCCAATATAATTGGCATGCAAATGAAGTTGAAGGTGAACAAAAGCTATACAAAGGAAGCCCACCTTCTTGCTTTTATTAAGTGTGCCAGCAATAAAATCCTTGGCCTTTAAGCTGAATTGCAGCCAGTGCAAAGCCTAGCTCTTCTACAGCATGGAGAAGGGTCATCTCTTTATCTGGGACTGGAGGAAAGAATGAAGGCTTGAATGGAAAGGGTTTGAGGTGTGGAGTAGGGGAAATGAGGGAGTTTGTGACAGATGGCCTCAAGTAAGAAATAAGGTCCTCCTGCGGGGTGGCCAGGTAGCACAGCGAGTAAGAGCACCAGCTCCAGTGTCGGGATGACCTGGGGATCAAATCCAGGCTCAGACACTTAGCACCCACCCAGAAACACCTGGCCGTGTAACCTTGAGCAAGTTACTTAACCCCAATTGCTTTAAAAAAAAAGAAAGAAAGAAAGAAGGTCCTCCAATAAGAGAGGTAAGAGAAGAAATAGTATAAGAAATTTGAGAAGATAAGAGGTTTGGAACAACTAGTGGGGAGAATTTTAATAGAGATTCAATCAGGAAAGAAGAAAAGGATTCCTAGGAGTCAATGAAGGTCCAGTTGAGACTAGGTAACAAATTTGTAGTGGGCCCATTTGGCACTGCTATATGACTTTCTCCAATAGCAATCGGTAGTGTATCAGTAGAAGCAGGGGAGGAGGATGGGATTAAATAGGAATGGAACATGGCAAAAAGTGATTGGTAAGAGATTCAAGAATAAATTCTATAGTGTGTAACTGAACTAGTCAAACACTAGTTCAAGAATGAAGGGAAGAAAGTGAGAGAAGAGGGGTGGACTGAGAGAATAGGTAGGAGTAGAAATTAAAGAAATTAGAGGTCAAGGCGAAAGTGAAGAATAGATTTACCAGGAGTTAAGGCAGAGGGAGAAATGGAAGTATATGAGGTTGGGATCAGAGGGAGAGATCCTTATCCCTATGCCTAGCCCTCTGAACATACACTTGATCTCATCCCTCCTGCCTCCTCCATGAACTTGTTCCAATACATGTCTTTTTTTCACATATCTCCAACTTCTCCCTTTAGAAAGTCTCCTTTGCCTCTGCTTACAAACCTGATCAAGTCTCTCCTTTCCTAAGGTCATCCCTTTGATTTATCTACTCCATCAACCTACCATCTCTTTTCTTTTTATCCATTTATGATCGAATGCTTTGGGTAGTCTTTGTCTATGGCTCTCCTCCCTAGCTTCCCACTTTCTTCCACCCCTTGAGTCTAGCTTTTGTCCCCACTGCTCACCTGAAGCTGCTCTCTTAAAGGTCCCTTCAGGATCATAGGATTTAGAACTACAAAGTACTTCAGATTCCATATAATCCAAATCCCTCATTTTATAGATGAGGAAACCAAGACCCAGAGAAATGAAGGCATTTGCCGAAGGTAACAAGTAGCAGAGCTAAGATTTGAACCCAGGGTCTCTTACATTTTTTGAGTAGGTGGGAAGACGGGCTCTCCCTATCTTGCCCAGGCTGAAAGTTTTGGGACTATTCGCAGTCCCTACAGATCTGCAGGAGAGTTTTGATCTGCTCTGTTTCTGACTTGGACCAGTTTGTCCCTGGCCCCCACTTCCACTCCTGGGGGCTTATCATATTGGTGGCTGACTTAGTGGGAACACCTGATTGGCCTAGCTCCACAGCAACTCAGAGCTCCTGAGCTCAAGCTAGCCATCAGTCTCAACCTCTCTGGTAACAGGGATTACAGGTATGTCCCCCCTCCCCCCTTAGTTCTGAATTCAATTCTAGGGATTTTTCCTCCATACCTTGCTGCCTCCTGTGGTACAGTGGATAGAGTGCTGGGCTTGGAGTCAGAAAGACTCATCTTTGTGAATTCAAATCTGGTCTCAGACACTTACTAGCTGTGTGACCCTGGGTAAGTCACTTAACCCTGTTTGCCTCAGTTTCCTCACCTGTAAAATGAGCTGGAGAAGGAAATGGCAAACCACTGTAGTATCTTTGCCAAGAAAACTCCAAATGGGGTCACAAAGAGTGGGACATGACTGAACAACAACGAAAATTCTCTATTTCTTATGCTACTAAGTTTCTTTGAATTCTCTGTAGCATTTTAAATTTGTGGATAATCTTTCCTCCTTTGGCTTCAGACTCTACATTTTCTTGATCCTCTTCCCTCTCTTCTGCTTCCTTCAATGGGCCTGCTTCCTAATTCCTAAAGTTGTATGTTCCCCAAAGTTTCATTCTTGATCCTCTTCCTTTTGGCTCTCTATGTTGACAATATCATTCACTTTCTTTTAAAAATTTTTTTTTATTTTACCCCAATTACATGTTAGAACAATTTTTTTTAATGTTTTGAATTCCAAATTCTATCCCTCCCTCACCTCTCCCTTCCCTGAGATGGTAAACAATCAGATATAGGTTATATGTGTGCAATCATGTAAAATATTTCCATATTGGTTTTTTTGTATAAGAAGAATGTCATTCACTTTCAAAGCTTCAGTTCTATTCAGATAACTCCAAACCTGACCTCTTTTCTGAGCTCCATACCTACCTGTATCTCCAACTACCTCTGGGACACTTTGAACCAGTTGTTAAACCTCAAAATATTATCAAAGAAAAAAAAGTGTTGTGTGTATGTGTGTGTGCACACACACATATACTTTACTTGTTTTAGGCACAAGTCTGCCAGAAACATTTTTTAAATTAACTCAACCATCTTTTAAACGCAAACATTTCTAGTTTTTATAAGAGAAATGTCCAAACTATTTCACATGATACGTCTCATATGATCTAAGACCTAATCTCTAACCCAACATGTTTTTGAAGTAACATTTGTAGGAATCTTGGACAAGAAAAATTTCACAATATGGTAAAAAAACAACAACATAGTTATTGTTCACAATTCAAGGTTAACATTTTACTTTATCAAATAAACAACAGTCACTTAATCTTTCCCTTCAATGCCTTGGAGAATAATTCTAACACCACTCGATCCTTTTTTGACATCTCCCTTCAAGGGTTCCTCTCAACCAAGCCCCAGCCCAAGCTAGTCACAGATTACTTAAAGTAATCAGAAGACCAGCTTCAACAAAACCCTTCAGGATATGGGATAAGAGGGTGCTGGCCTTAAGTGAGTCCTTTGGGGGAAGAGAAGACCATGATCTTGGCTAGACTGGCAGTATTAAGGACTTTAGCTTTAATTAATGACCTTTTATACATTTTCCTAAAAAAAAACAAAACAAAACTTAAGACCTAAGAAAAAAGGGGAAGGAGGAAAAAGATTTAAGTGGAGAAAAGTGTTTCCTGATAAGCTTACTTAACTACTAATAAAGCTTTCTTCCTTTAGGTAAATCCAGAAAGGACTCTACACTGGAGAAATATTTATTTCCTAATATTTTCAGTCTAACTAAAAAAAGGAGATTTCAACAAGCTTACACAACGTCTAAACCAGAGCTTAAGCTCTCTGTTCTAAACCTGCTTCAGCTTCTGATTTCATTATTTCAGGGTGGGAAGAGGTCTCTCAGGTTTACAAGCTAATTGTTATCTTTGATTCTTTCCCTTCCCCTCCCATTCCCTCCCTACTACTAATAGCCAATCAATTATAGAATCTTGTTGAATTTGACCCAGCAATCTCCTTAAGGATCCATACCTTCATTTTTATGCCAACTACCACAATCATAACATAGACAGATCCTCATTACCATCCCCTTGGACTCTTACAATAGCCTAACATATTTTCCTGCCTCATCTGTCCAATTCGTCTTTCATGCCCCAGTTAGACTAATCTTTATGCAATTTTCTTGGTTGTGTTGTCCTCACCCAAAAATCAGCCGTGGCTCCCTATGACCTACAGAACAAAGTTTCAACTCCTTAGCTTGGTTTCAATACCCCGCCCCCCAATCTGGCGCCAATCCATCTTTTTGGCATTGTCTCTTCCTTCTCTATGCTCCAGTCAAACTAGTCCTTCTAGGTGCCCTAAGGTTTCCCACCTCCAAGCCACATTGTTCCCAAAGCCTAGAATACCTCCCTCTTCCATCAGTTTATAATCATCCTTTAAAGGTGAGGTCAATAACACCTCCTTCAGGCAGCTTCCCCTGCTTCCTCCGCAACTATTAAATCTCTTTACCTTAAACCTCACGCAGCCTTTTTTTTAATTTCTCACACTGGCGTATCACACTTACTTCTGCATGTGTGATGTCTCATTTACCAGACTATGAACTCTATGCAGGCAGGGGTTGGTATCTACTTGAAAGTTTGTACCTTTCCCAGCATCTAGCTCAGAGCTCTATATAGATGTTTATTGTTTGCTGAATTTCATCTCTATATTCTAGATTCTCCATACTGCAAATCATCCCACACAATACTGTCGTTCAGTTATCTCACTTGTGTCCATTCTTCGTGACTCCATTTGGGGTTTTCTTGGCAAAGATACTGGAGTGGTTTGCCACTTCCTTCACCAGCTCATTTTACAAATGAGGAAACTGAGACAAGCAGGGTTAAGTAACTTGCCCAGGGTCACATAGCTACTAATTGTCTAAGGCCAGATTTGAACTGAGGAAGATGAGTCTGACAGATTTTAGGCCTCACACTCTATCCATTTCAATTCTTAATGCAACTCTCTACTCCAAATTATTCCACACATTGACTGACTCCAATACTTCCAGGCTCCATAATTTCCCCAATGTAAGTATTTCCTCTACAGATATAGACAGAAACTCTCCGTGCTTTAGTGGGTGGTCTTTATGAGTTGCAATAAAAGTGAAAAACATTCATCCCTGCTAGCTAATGCTCTGGCGACAATGCTTTCCGAAGGTAAAGCTTCTGGTTCTCAGTCACAGACAGTCCCATGATCCATGCTTGGGAGCAAACTGCCAGAGTTTCCACAGCCATGGCATAGCTTCCAAGAACACAGGGCCCCGTGCATGCTACCACAAGGAATGAGAGGAGGGCTTTAGGTGAAGGAACATCAAATTAATCTTCTGAAGAGCAAAGTTCTAATGTCACTTCTGAGAAGCAGTCACAGTTACAAGAAATGGCCAGAACACTGGATGCAGAGTCACAAGACCTGAATTCGAATTTCTGTTTTCTTTTTACGTAATTCAATGCTATGTGTAAAGCACTCTGCTATGTACTGGGGATATAAAAGCAAATCTGTTCCTCCTCTGTACCTCACTTTCCTCATTTATAAAATGGAGTTGGACTAAAGTCCTTTCCATCGCTAGATCCCATAAGCCTTGTTGGAGAATACATAATACCTTTCTGTTGCATTGTCTACTCTCTCCTTGGTGACTCTCAAGACTTGTGACTACCTAACCTCAGCTGTATCTCTCATTATGCTGCAGTATGCTCCTCTCCATCTAGACAGGCTGGTCTGCTCGCTGTTGTGGGGGGACTATCTGAGCCAATCTCTCCACCCTGCCTCCTCCGTTCTTCCCCCTAGGATAGAATCTGGCCATAATGCTGCCTTTTCTCTGTATTTCACTACTCGTAACTTCAGCAATCCTTTATTCGATAAAGATTTCTCTCACTCCTTTCTTTTCTTTTTTTCATTTCCTATACCTATGCATGTGTGTATTATACTCATTTGTACATAGATATACATATATGCATTTGTATATAAATATACATTTGTGTATACACAAAATATATATGTATACATGTGTGTTTATATTAATATATTCATTCATATGTAATATATATGAGAAATGAACAAAAGAGAAGGAAAGAGTATGAGATCATGCTATCTAATAAAGGGATTGCTGGAGTTATGAGTAATGAAATACAGAGAGAAGTAGTATTGGAGCAGGAGTCCCTCTAAGAGAGAAGAGTTGAGGTAGCAGAGTACAAAAATTGAATTAGATTGTTCCCCCACAGCAGTGAGCAGATTGAGAGGAGGAAACTGAAAAGTACTAAGTGATTAGGTTGAGGCCAGGTAATCTCACAGACATTAGAGAAAGAGAGAGACAGATACAGAGACAGAGACAGGGAGAGACAGAGGCAGAGAGAGACAAAGACAGACAAAGAGAGCACTGGTGATATACCTATGTAAGGTAAAATAAAAAGTCTTGCATTTTAGAGAAAAATTAGAAATAGGGGTCTGAGTGTTGCAAAATCCTTTCAGAAATGCTAGCAGTCTCTACTATGCTCCTACTAAGTCTACCTTTCCTCAAACACTAGCATTTGAGAGTTTTAAAAATGTAACCAATTCATTTTTTTATTGCTAGTATTACTACCACATAGGCTTGGATTTTTGTTTTGTATTTTAACCATCTTTTCATTACAAATAAAAAAATAATTTTTAGAAAGTAGCAAAGTGTGGTGGAAACAACTCTAGATTTGGGGTCAAATCAAGAGAATTTGGATTCAAATTCTGGTTATGTTTATTAACTATATAACTATAAACAAGCTGCTTCTCCTTTCTAAGTTTTTTCATCTGTCTATTGGAAGCACTGAACAGATTAGTGGCATTGAAGTATTCAGTCAGTCAAAAAACATTTATTAAGCACCAACTATGTGCCAGGCACAGTGCTGAGCACTAGGTGTACAGAAAGGGGAAAAAGACAGTAGCTCCTCAAGGAGCTCGCAATCTAATGGGAAGACAACAGGCAAACAAATACATACAGACTATAGACAAGATAAATAGGAAATAATTAAAAGAGGGAAAGCACTAGAATTAAGACAGATTGGGGAAGGCTTCCTGTAGAAGATGGCATTCTGGGACTTGAAGCTGGGTGGCACAGTGGCCAGAGCACTGGACTTAGAGTCTGGAAGACTCATTTTCATGAGTTCAAATCTGGCCTCAGACACTTCCTAGCTGTGTGACCCTGGCAAGTCACTTAACCCTGTTTGCTTCAGTTTCCTCATCTGTAAAATAAGCTGGAGAAGGAAATGACAAACCACTCCAGTATCTTTGCCAAGAAAACCCTAAGTGGGGTCACAAAAACTGAAATGACTGAACAACAGAAAAGGAAACCAAGGAAGCCAGTAGGCAGAGATGAGGGGGAAACTATTCCAGGCATGGGGGACAGCCAGAGAAAATATCTAGAATCAAGAAATGGAACAGCCAAGGAGCCAGTGTCATGGGATCAGCAAGTTCATTTCGGGGACTAAAGTGTAAGTCTGGAAAGGTGGAGGGGTGGGAAAGGGGTGGCTAGGGTTTTGAAGAAGGCTTTAGATACCAGAGGATTTTGTATTGCTCCTGGAGGTGATCACTGGAGTTTATTGAATAGGGAGGGGAGGGGTAGTGATATGCTTAGATCTGCACTTTAGGAAAATCACTTCAGTGGCTAAATGGAGGGTAGGCTGGAGTGGAAGACTAGGAGGCAGGCAGACCCACCACCAGCAGCAGGTCAGCAGTAGTCCAGGCATGAAGTGATGAGGGCCTGTACCAGGGTGGTGGCAATATCAGAGGAGAGAAGGGGGTGCATTCAACAGATGTGGTAAAGGTGAGATCAGCAGGCCTTGACAAACAGATTGGATACTGGGGAGAGGGGAGGAGACTGTATATATAAGGACTGGGAGTGTAGTGCTGCACTCTACAATAATAGGAAGTTAGGAGGAGGGGGAGATTTAAGAGGAAAGATAATGAGTTCAGTTTTGGACTTGATGTTTGAAAGGTAGTAGTACCATAGAGGGAGAAGAGAAGGCCCAGGACTGAACCCTAAGGGACATCTTAGAGGGTGTAATCTGGAGGAGGAGTCCATAAAGGAGACCAAGGAATGTTCTGATAGGTAGGAGAACAAGTAGAGTGGTGTTCTAAAAACCTAAAGTAATCAAGGAAAATACTTCAATAGCATCAAAGGCTACAGAGAGGTCATGGATAAAAATTGAGAAAAGAACATTCAGTGTGGTCCATGGTTCTTTGCAGGACCTGAGACCCTTCTAGGGTATCTCCATGAAGTCAAAACAATTTTCATGACATTAAGATGTTTTTGGCTATTAAAACACTCTTTCCTTTTCCAACTACCTGTGAGGCTAGATTCATATACTTCAATCAAAACAACATATCACAGCAGATTGAATGCAGAAGCAGATAGGAGAATTCAGTTGTTTTCTATTAATCCAGACATTAAAAATATTTGCAAAAATAGGTAAAACAATACCAGTATTCTCAATAAATCTTGTTTTGGAAAATATAGTTATTTTTTCATTAAAAATGTATCATTTATGTTAACATGTAATGGATTTATTGTTTTTAAAGGAATATTTTAAAATGTTATCAGTTTAAAAGATATAATTGACATAAATAAAAGCTCTTGGGAAGGGGGGGTCTCCTCAATAATTTTTAAGAGGGGGCGGCTAGGTGGCACAGTGAATAATAGAGCACAGGCCCTGGCTGGAGTCAGGAGGACCTGAGTTCAAATCCAGCCTCTGACAACACTTACTAGCTGTGTGACCTTGGGCAAGTCACTTAACCCCGATTGCCCAGCCTTCCCCCCTCCAAAAAGTAAAAAAAAATAAATTTAAGAGGGTCCAGGGATCCTGAGACCAAAAAGTCTGAGAACTTCTGGGATCTTTAAGATTTCTTTTATCTCTAAATCTTATCTCTCTATAAAATGTACAAGATTTCAGCCATAATAGCGGGTGTAATAGATTTTTGTAGGGTTGCTCATGACCTTAAGCATATCAATACAAGGGGAAAAGCATTCTGAGTTCTAAACAACTTTTTTTTAAGGGGATCTCATATCACTTTTATTTCCAAATAGATCCCTCCTCCAACCTCCCTCACCAAGAGAACTCTAAATAACAAAGAATGAGGGGAAAAACAGTTCAGAAAAAAATACCAAAAACAAATGCTCTGCTCCCTTAATCCCCCACATCCACAAAGAATGTGTTGCTTTGCTGATCTTTTTTTTGTTGTTGTTGGGGGGGAGGAGGAGGTTGTCAAGCTTGGTCAGTTTTTGTCACTGTTGTTTCCATTCTTTCCTCTTACATTGTTGTAATCATATATGTCATTTTCCAGGTTCTGTTGACTTCATTCTGCATCAGTTCATGCCTTCCCATGCTTCTCTGTATTCCTTATATTTGCCATAACCTTATAGCTCAGTAACATCCCATTACATTCACATTTGTTAAGCCATTCACCACTGGACAGACATATACTTTGGTCCCGGTTCTTTAATACCACATAAGATGATACTACAAATGTTTTGGTGTATATTGGGCCTTTCTTTTTTACCTTTCACATGCTTTGGTAGACATAAATAAATGGCATGGATGATTTAGTCGCTTCCTCAGCATAATTCCAAATGACTTTGAAGAGCGATACCAATTGATGGCTAAACCCAACAGTGCATGAATATGCCTTTCCACAGCCCTTCAAACATTTGACTGTTCCCATTTTTTGTCCTCTTTGTCCATTTGCAGAGTATGAGGTGGAATCTAAGAGTTGTTTCGATGTACATTTCAGTTTTTACTAGTATTTGGAATACTCTTTCATATGGTTCAAAAAATGACATTCTGAATGAACTTTTAGAATGCAAATTGTTCATAAATTTGGGCCTGGCTGGTTTTCAGTAGCCATCCCAGTGCCTAAGCACAAGGGTGGATAGAATACATACTTTTTCATATATATGCAGACATGTATTATTTCTGGACACAGAAATACACATATACACTCAGGCCCAAGGGTATAAACATGGACGTATGCACTCATTCACCCCCTCGATCTTTCCACACTCCGCACAGAACCAGAGTCACACTTAGCTAGAAAGTCTTGGACTTTATTTCAATACACTAAGGACTATAGCCCACAGGCTAAGGAGCAAAGAGGGCAGTTGTTCTCAGGCTACGTCAGGGGAAGAAGGTGCAGATTGCTTAGGACCCGGTGGGGGCAGGGGAATTTCCAAAGTGACAATAAGTTAAAGGGTTGACTCTCAGGACTGTGTCAGGATAGGAACCAGAGGTCAGGGGGAGTCAGCAGTTTCACCGATGCTTCCTTTCCTCTGTATCCAAGAGAGAGACACTGGGTCTCAGGCTGTCAAATGAAATAAGGCAGTGAGAATACTTTGAACTGAGCAGACAACTCAGAGACTGGGGTAAGAGGGGCTCGTAAGGAGGAACTGGTTCTGTGAAGAGTGGCTGGATGTATTTGGGTGGAAGGGAGAGTACCACTGGGCTGCCAGAAGCAGGAAGGAGGGGGAAGAGAGGGGCTTGGGTAATCTCTCACTGAAGGAGTGTCCG
>NW_027185694.1:30756819-30760350 GCF_028583685.1 Petaurus breviceps papuanus | reverse complement strand
CAAAGGAAGGAGGAGGGAAGGCTGCAGGGGAGAGAGAAGGGAAAGGAAGAAGGGAGGATGTAGGGGAGGGAAGGAGAAGGGGAAGGAAGAAGGGAAGGAGGAGAGAAAGAATAGGAAGGAGGAGTGGAGGGATTCTATTCTGGGAGGGGAAGGGTCCTGTTGGTGAAGAAAGGAAAGAAAGAAGGACATGGAGGGGTAGTGACATAGGCAGATAGTCACTTACCCAAAGACACCTCTGTACTGTCTGGGACATTCACATAATCCTCTCCCCACAACACTACAGGAATATACCCCAGGATGAAGAAGTCAGAGTCTGGACACCCAGATACCACCCTCCATATGTCATCCATAAATACACTAACATACATACACATCCCTTTCCTTACCCAGTCACACAGAGACTCCCTCATCCCTGCCAAGGCCAGTTGCCTAGACAATGCCCCTCCCTCCCACCCCCACATCTCCCCCAATAACTCCCAACTCACAGGAAGATGGACTATCCCTAAGGCCAGGACTATCCAGGTTAGGTACTGAGTTGGAAGGAGTTTTAGGGCTGGAGTTCGTGCTATCCGGTAGAACCACACTGCCAAGGGGAAACAGGACAGTAGAGCCCCCAAGCCTCTCCTTTCTCAAAGACCCTCTCTTTGAGACCAACCCTGCTTACTCACAGATAGCCTTCATTGTGGTCATCATCATCTTCATCAGCATCCACAGGTTCTAGTTCCAGGAGAAACACAGGTATCAGAGTGGATGGTCGGGGGAGGCCTGATCCCTCTCCTCCACCCCAATAGCTGTCCAGTCAGGCCCATTTCTTTTGCCCTCCCCTGCCCAAGGTCCCAGCCCAAAAACCCTCACTGCCAGGGGGAACTGATATACCCTCATTCTCGTAGCTGGGCTCACTGCCTGGGAAAGAAAAAGAGTCACCATCAGCTCAACCACCCAGCCTGAACCAGGATCACTCTCCCACCCACTTCAGGCTACAGAACCACCCTTCATAACTAGTTCATTGCCCAACTCACGGGTGTCTGGATCTTGCCGAGAAGGAATGTGGCGTAACAACCTTTGATGTTGTGGAGAACTCCTGAAGAGTTAAAAAATTAGGGGTCACCACTTGGGGAGGGGAGGGAGCTTTGAGAGCCCGGAGGAGTAGGGGGAATATGATGCCTCAGCTCAGGGGAGGCAGGAAGGTAGGAAGACAGAAGACTGAGGGCAGCGATGGAGATGTGCTAGGATTCAGAGAAGGCCAAAGAGCAAGAAGGCAGAGGTCCCAGACTTCAGGTTAGATTGGGGTGGCTGGAAAAATACAGCAGATACTTACTGGCTAGGGAGTTCTGGATCACAGGATACTGCAGACGGACATGAAACATTAGGGTCTGTGGGGTAAAGATTAGGGGTGCACAGATTAGGGGTGCACAGGACCTGGGGCAGGGGCAAGGATCAGGACAGGGCTGAGAGGTAAAGGACAGCTTGAGATCCTGCCCAGGGCATGTGGCCCTCAATGCCTAGAAGGCCATTTTCTTCAAGAAATTCAAGATCCAAGAGGATCGGGGACTGAGGGGTCTCTTAGACGAATTACTATTCATTCCACAAACATTGTTAATGAAGTGCTTACTGCAGCCACAACATACAGAGCACTGCGCTAAAAAGCACCATGAGAGATATAAAGTTTAGCAGAGACACGGCCCCATGGTCCTCTCAGGGAACACCTAGAACCCAGTAAAGGAGAAGACACAAAAGCTAGCATTCACAATATCATGTGAGAAATGTATCAGAGAGCTGACAAAACAATGGGACAGGAGGTCAGAGGGAGAAAGTTATTGACTGAGGGAAGGGGGAGCTTCCCATGTATGGGAGCGGGGGTTTAAAAAAAATAGGCATGAATATAGAATGTGAAGAGAGGAAAGGAGGACATTTCAGTGATAGGGCACATAAGGAAAGGTTACTTTATTTCTTTTGTTTAGAAAAAATATAATTTTAAATATTTAATTTTCACTTATTTTATATGATAGTGTTATTTTTAATATTTTAAAAATAATACTATTATATGAAATCATTTCTAAAAGCTCTTCACATCTACAGCATAGGATCACAGAATTTAAAGCTGTAAGAGAGACCTCAGAATTCATGCTTGGCTTAATTCCCTCACTTTTCAGAGAAGGGTCTATCCATGGTCCATACAGCTAATAGGTAACACAGGGTGAGCTTTCAAAGCCTTTCCTTCCTAGGGATATTTCCATGTGGTCTCTCCAGATGTGGCCATTTAGCAGTTTTTTGTTTTGTTTTGTTCGTTTGCTTTTTTTTTTTTTTTGGAGGGGGGAAGGTAGTTGGGGTTAAGTGACTTGCCCAAGGTCACACAGCTAGTTTTTTTTGTGTTAAGTGTCTGAATCCAGATTTGAACTCAAGTTCCTCCTGACTCCAAGGCCGGTGCTCTATTCAGTGCAGCACCTAGCCACCCCTCATTTAGCAGTTTTTGCCAAAGTCCTCCATGGGGTAGGTGAAAATTTCCAGCTCTCCTGGCCTTAGCAAGGGAAATCTTCCTCTCCCCTCAACCTACACAGTGGAAACTGAATAGGACACAACAGGGCTAAAGTTAACAAAAAAAAAACAGATAAAACAAATATGGCAAAAAAAACATTGTCAGCAAGAGCAGAAAGCACGTGAAGAATTGTAAAAGTTCTAACCTATCATCTCCCAAATTTCCCAATCCTGTCTGACCTATAGGGGCCCTATTTCTCCATATCTCCTTATTCCTTTTCCCAAACCAATAAAGGAAGAGGTGTGGGCCACATGTGGGAGAAGTGTTATATGAGTCACTAGAAAGTAATGGTCTCTTGGGACTTGACTCCCTTTGAGACTCAACTCAAGTACCCTTCTACAAGAAGCCTTTCCTCCCCCCTCAGTCATTAGTGCTCACCTCTCCCTAAAGACTCAACTCAAGTTCCCTTCTACAAGAAGCCTTTCCTCCCCCCTCAGTCATTAGTGCTCACCTCTCCCTAAATCACTTTGCACGTATTTATCTGTGATGTAGTTCCAACCACCACCTGCCCTGCAGAATGTAAGCTCCTTGTAAGCAAGGACTGTGTTTCTTGTCTTTTTCTGTCTAACACAGAGGCCTGCCGCAGAATTGTTTATCTTTTGTTCTCAAAGATGACCATGACATGGGGAAAGGGATGCCATGACTTGCAAGTGAATTGGATTTAAGTGAGAGAGTACTGTGCAAAGTCACCAGCCTCACTTTCTCCTCCAGAGACATCTGGGTCCAGTGACAAGATACAGATCAGGACGACTGGAGAGGGCCCTGGGAGGCAGTGAGAGACCTTGGGCCTTTTAAGAGTTCTCACTTGGACTGAGTCAACACTCATCCAGTGATTAAAGCAGAATAAGAAAAGAGCCAAGGAATGGCCTCTTTTACCTAATTAAAAAAAGCAATCTGAGAGGGGAAGACTCAGGGTTCCTGACCAAATGAAAAACCATTACTATTTACATTCACTCTGAGTCATCAGGGCCTGAACAATGACCACTAAGTGGGAC
>NW_027185694.1:30754604-30756809 GCF_028583685.1 Petaurus breviceps papuanus | reverse complement strand
CACAGTGTATTGAGACCTCCTGCCATACTCACAGGGGCGTTTGAGGATGACTAATCCACCTCCTGACTGATCTGAGCTGGTGGAGAGAAGAAAGGCATGGGCTGGGGGGCTGGAGAAGAGGAGGCCCCATACTTCCACACCCACCTCCAGCCACCGCCCCAGCGTCTTCTCACCAACCAGCCCCTATTCAGTTAGCTCCCCTCTTTCCAATACTGGTTCATCACAGATACCATTTGGGAATGAGGAATAGTCAAAGCCACTCACCTGCCACTTTGGGGGAAGACCTCCAAGTTGGGGCCTGTGGGGGAGGAGGCAGGTGAAACTGAAGGGATGGGACAGGAACGGAAGTTCCTCTAGGCTAGGATAAGGAGCAAGGGAAAGGCGACCTCATAAGAGGAACAGTGGATGAATTCTGAATATGGGAACATAGGACCCTTTGTGAAAGGTAAAGGGATGGTTGGGGTTGACTGGGTCCAGGGGCCTTCAAGCTAGGATGAACTAAAGGTATTTCACTTACCAGGGAGCCGGCACCACAAACACAGGGCAGTGACAAGCAGGGCTGGGAGCAGTAGGATGAGGAGCCAGAGGAGGCTAGGGCCCAGAGAGGTGGTCTCCATCTGCGGCACAGGCCAAGGCCCACAGATTGGGGCAACTCAGAAGGCTCATCTTGGAAAACCTTCCAACCAAGCCCCACCCCCATCCATCCCCCTTCCCACTTGACTGGATAAAGCAAGAATTCTCTGCTCAGTTCCCAAACTGTCCTACCAAGACAATGGGTGGAAAGGAAGAGTTAAAAGGTTTGGGGGTAGAGAACATCTAAGCCCTCAGCAGGTAGCGGTGTCACAAAAGCCAGGCCCACATAAGGGATGGAGGCCAGAAGAGCCCAGAGGCTACAGACTTGAGGCATAGGAAGCCAGGTATTCAGAGTGTGGTGTCAAAGGGAGGCAGTGGGCTCAGTCAGCTGTTTCTCTGTAGCAGAGGGGCTCAGGCTGGTATCAAGAGAAGCTGATACAAGCAAATAAGGGCCAAGTATGAGGCTCTCTCTACTTCTTAAGCACTCATAGGTGGGTATGGAAGAAAAGCTTAGGCTCACCGTGGCCTCTGCTGAGCCTTACTAGCTTACTGGGAGCTGGACAGATTGGCTGGGGGGGGGGGGTCCTGCTTGGGCACCAGAAACCCCCTCCACTCCCTCCATGTCCCCATACCTGGTCCCTGGTCCCGACGGTTCTGTTCCCCGATCCCTCCTCTCCTCCACTCAGCGCCTGCCTGCCAGCCCGCAGCAGGAAGCTGTGGTGAGCTCCGGGCGGGGACAGGAAGTTATCGTGGCTCCTCGCATGGCTGCGCCCGCCTCCCACCCCCATCCTTGTGCCCCCCAGGGGGAGGGGAGAACCCCAGATCTCCCCCATTGCTCCAGCCCAGAAATCCTATTGGGATGGTCTCTTAGGGGCCTTGGTAATCAAGAATTCCCAGCTGTTCTCAGAGGGTCCTTATGGATGATTAGGGTCAGCACCATAGATTAAGTCAGGGGCCATTTATTTCCCAAATGGGGTCTTGTTGATGCAAGAGACCATACACTAATGGGGAGGGGAAAGGATAGGGAGAAAGTAGAAAATGGAACTTTAACCTCTCTCCAACTCAACTTCCACCTTTATAAAAGAGTGGGTCGGACAAAGGATCTCTGACATTCTGCCATCCAAGGGGTAGAGGAACAGGATAACTACTACCGAATCATCCCTAATAGATCGACTGCCTGCTGGACAGCGAGAAGACAAGCTTCTAATGTGTCTATTGGGAAAAGACAGCGGGTGAGTCAATGTCACATTGGCCTTAACGGAATCAAAGACAGCTGGAGCAGGAAGGGCCTCAAAGCACATACTCTAGACTGCTGGGGCAGGAAGGGCCCTCAAAGCACATACTCTAGACTGCTGGGGCAGGAAGGGCCTCAAAGCACATACTCTAGACAGCTGGGGCAGGAAGGGCCCTCAAAGCACATACTCTAGACTGCTGGGGCAGGAAGGGCTCCTAAAGCACATACTCTAGACTGCTGGGGCAGGAAGCACCTCAAAGCACATACTCTAGACTGCTGGGGCAGGAAGGGCCCTCAAAGCACATACTCTAGACAGCTGGGGCAGGAAGGGCCTCAAAGCACATACTCTAGACTGCTGGGGCAGGAAGGGCCTCAAAACACATACTCTAGACTGCTGG
>NW_027185694.1:30728140-30754594 GCF_028583685.1 Petaurus breviceps papuanus | reverse complement strand
AAAGCACATACTCTAGACTGCTGGGGCAGGAAGGGCCTCAAAGCACATACTCTAGACTGCTGGGGCAGGAAGGGCTCCTAAAGCAGATACCCCACGTTCTAAGGATAACAGAGAACCCAAAGCAAAGACACAATAAATGCCACCACTCAGGGCTCCTCCCCTTCTCTCTAGAGTCGCGAGCTGGGAGGGAAAAGTACACAAGTTGACACTAGGCTCTGGTTACAAAGTTTATTCACATAAAAATAGCACCAAACCCTCCTGCCTGGACAGTGGGGGCACCTTGCCCCTGACCCCAGGAAGGTAGCTTGGAACCCAACTATAGCCTGACAGAGGCAGAAGGAAAAGAGATCTTCCCTCCGCAAACAGACGTGCAGAAAGTTGAAGGCACCTGCTCTGCGGCCTTCCAACCACCTGCCCCCTTCCTGATCCAGAATCACTCCCTGATTGATATTGCTGTGTGTGTAGGGCGTCTATGTGTGCGTGTATACAGGGAGGGGAAAAGGGACAAACCTCAGCCACTGTCCCACTCCTGTGGTCCCAGGTCAGAGGTCATGGTACCACACCAGCCATAGGGATGGCATAACAGTTCAGGGTGCTGGGAATACACTCAGAGTCCTGCCCACCACCCACCTATCCCCCTGAGGGGAACAAGAACACAAGGTGGCCTCAGGCCACGTCCACCCAATCAGATGAGCACACTGGACACTGGGACCTTGGTAGAACGGCCGCGCTGAGGGACCACAATCCGATCATCTGCAGGGGGCACGTCCCTCAGGAGTCCTGGGGAGAAAGAAGTGATGAGATCAGGGGAAGATAAACATCTCAGAGAGGAGCAGAAGACAAGAGGCAGACATGGGCCAACAGGGACGGGACACAGGCACCCCAGTGGGAGGGAAGGCCGGAATATGGACAGAAAGAGAGGTAGGGGTGAAGAGGTTAGAGTGGAAGATGGATGATGGACAGAATCTAGGGGATGGAGAAAGCACAGAAGACAAAGAGATCTGGGGGAAGGGAGAGCTGGGGACAGAGACAATTGGCCCTGGGATGAGGCCTCCAGTGGGGAAAACTCACCTTGCACGTGGAGTTGGGCTCTCTTTCGATCACCTTCAATGTATATGGCAGTGCCCAGAAAAGCTGCACCCCCAAGTGCCCCAACAAATGCACAAAGCATGAGGGAGAACTGCAGGGCCCGGAACTGGGAGAGGAAGGAAGGGGGCCAGTCACGGCGGAGACGGTCAGATATCTAAAGGGGAGAAGAGAGAGAAGGCAGTGGTCATAGCCTAAGTGGGGGGCAGGCTAGGGGGCTGAGAAAACTTTGTGCTAAAGGGGGACAGAGAGAGTCAGAGATTGGGGGAAGCAGGACAAAGGTGAACAGAGAAGGGTCAGGAGAAGCGGAACAGAGCTAGAGAGAAATGAGGGTGGTATGGGACAGAGATGGGGGAGGACCACAGAGACAGGGGAAGCGTCCGGCAGTCAGATCAGCTGGAGGAGGAGACAGAGAGTAAGGCAGGGAAGGGGCACAGAGGCCAAGATCAGCAGTGAGGGACAGATTACTATCCCACATCCGTTCAAATGCTGCCTGTAATGGTTCTCTAGTTTGAGGTTTGTCTGGTCTCCCTACAAAAGCTCCAGACCCAGGACTGTGCTGTCTTCTCCCTCTGAATCAGAGAATCAGTATTGGAAAGGACCTCAGTGATAATACAGAGAACATCTGAACACCCTAGATTACATGACCCTACCGGAAATCTTTCCTAACAAGAGGTCATCCAGACTTCACTTGAAGAAGCCCAAAGGTGAGGAGCTCACCACCTTACAAGGTAACCCTTTCACTTTCTGAAAAGCTTTTTCTTTCACCAAGTCAAAAATCTGCCTCCCCGAGTTAAGAAGAACAAGTATAATCTCCCTTCCACATGACAACTCTTCATCCCTCAGATTACAGTGCTAGATGCATCAGAGGTTGCCAAAATCAGACTGACCCTCCTGGCTGACAAAGAATCTCTCTCTCTCCTCACCCACCTCATCCTCATTGCTTCCTAACCTACCCTGTGCCAGGATGACACAGCTATGGTCAAAGTTTCCTAAAAGGAGATTCACACTCACCAACCCAATGAGGTAAGGGCTCCCAGCATCCCCCAGTAGATGAGACAGAACAATCTGGAAGGCCTCTGCTGTTGACCGGCGTGTGGGAATAACCACATACTAAGGAGGGAATTGAGACCCAAAGTTAGATGATCCAAGAGGTCAGGGGAGCTGAGAAAAAAGGCCAGGACAGAGGGAGCTAAGCTTGGAATTCCATCAACACTTTCTGAATTAAGATGCTCAGTCCAAACTACATGGAGGGAGATTGAAGACAAAGGCTATCCTACTTACATGACAAGTGAAATTCCTGACTCCCTGGCAGCTCTGAGTTGTGTCCCAAGAGCAAGGATGACCTCCAATGGGTCACCCACACTCAGGTAGCAACCATCCAACAACCCACAAGTGAGAGC
This sequence comes from Petaurus breviceps papuanus, assembly GCF_028583685.1. NCBI lineage: Eukaryota > Metazoa > Chordata > Mammalia > Diprotodontia > Petauridae > Petaurus > Petaurus breviceps. The sequence goes on along the minus strand of NW_027185694.1, from coordinate 30,752,105 downwards.
CAAGATGGAGTCATGGGTCAGTTTCTAACAGTAGGACAAAACAAAGTCACTGACCCAGGGGAACAAAAGTCTCACCAAGATCTCACCAGTCAAAGTGCTAATGACTAGGACAGTCACCCCCTGTGAAAGGTCAGAGATGGCCCACCCTCTCACCAGCAGAATGTCTGCTACGATGGCCCAGTTCATGGACAGTAGAGTCTCTCCAATGAAGATGAAAACCTGAGGAGAGAAAGTGGACACCAGGGAGTAACTCTGCAAAGATCAGCAGCTCTCTGCCTTTTCCTCTACTTTTGATTCACGTGGGGAGGTGTGGGATTGAAGCTGGGGATCATGAGTTTTGTGCGCCTCCCCCCCCAACTCCTCTACCTCCACCTACCCCCGCCCAAGCTCAAGGCTGCTGCTGGGAGGGCTGTGCCTGTGTTCATGTATGTTGGTGGTTGGGTGGCATCTGGAAATGGGGAGAAATTGAGGACACTCACATAGGTAACTACAATGCTGTCCTGGGCACAAGCCAGGGCCAAGAAAAGAAAGGGGGCAGATCCCAGCAATCCAGCTGCACAGACCAAGGGGTCAGCCCTGGGGTTGGTTCGGCGAAGACGGCGGCTGATCTCTACACCAGAGGCCACACCCAGAATCCCAGTCACACAGGTAATCAGTCCAAAGATGAGACTGGGAAGGAGAAAAAAGGAAGACTGAAGGGAGTGAGAAGCCAAGACTCGCCATGTCTGTGTAAAAGGTCTCTTTCTGCTTTCCAAAGTTCAGTGTCTTTCTCTAGCAGAACTGGGCCTAAAGGCTAGGACATTGCTGACCCCAGGTCCAAGCGACAGCTCCTGCCCTGGCCTGTAGCAGCTTCTGGAAACTGTGGCTCCTCCCTGGACCTAGCCCCGGGGGGGGCTCTAGCTTTTCCCTCCAGAACTTTTATCTTTCACTAGCAAATGTCATTTCTATAGGACTTTAGAGCCTGACCCTGTGAAATGGGCAGTTCATCTTCATGCTATAGAGGATACTCAAGCTAAAAGAAGTGACTGACCAAAGGTCACATGGGAAATATTTGAAAAGTTTTGAACTCAGTCATTCCAAATTCATGTTTCTTTCCACACTCTCATAGTGGCCTCCCACTTTCTAAACCTTCAATTTTCTCAAAACCCCAGGTGGATTTCTCAACGAGTTTCCTGAATCTTTCTGGTTCCAGACACTATCTCGTTCCCTGAGCTCAAAGACCTGCAATAGCTTGTCCCTAATTACTCCCTTCTTTGGCCACTGTGAGACAGGATGCCCAAATCTGACATCTGCTCCTTCTTGTCCTTTTTTATCCAGCTGCCATATATATATCAGCCCACAAAATAGTTTTCATAGGGGAAGGAAGAAGGACCATTCATTGTGCCAAGTTGTTGACCCACTGAAGAAAAACAGGAACTTAGAGCCCCTTTCCATATCGCCTCCCCCCTCTGAGAAGCCTTCCCAGTACCTGTCTGAAGAGGAGCAGGAATCTCCAGGGAGGCAAGGCGGGGTCTCTCCTAAGACTACTCGAGCACGGAGCAGGAATGCTGGTGCCCAAAGTGCCAGGGACCCCGTGACAAAGGCCACAGCCGTGAATCCCAAAGAAGAGAGCACAAAACTGGGACTGTAGCAGAAGGATCGGAACAGTTATCTCCTATCCCTCAACAACACTCAGAACAAAAGCAAAAGTTAATTTAGGGGAGTGAGAGAGAAGGAAAGGATGGTAAAAGTTGGCAGGAGACCATTTGGTACAAGCCGCCCTTATTAGGCAAGGTGACTTAAGATGACGCTGTTAATTTCCCCTCAATACCTGGACTGCAATTTAGTTATCCAGCCACTAGATGGAAAGGGTGTTATGGTTTCATAGCTCATGCTTCCCACAGGTGAGAATCCAAGTGCACACAGGATGAATTCCCACTTCATTTTATAGGAAGTGTATAAGATCTTCCTTGAAGGACTAAAGGAGTCCAAGGGCTATGAGCCAAGGGTTATACAAAAGTCCCTAGGACTCACTTCCGAGCCAGAGCCCGCAGATCAGCCCACCAAGAGGTGGGGTTCAAGGGAGGGGTGTCTGAATGGCGTTCCACAGCTCCACGAGGTGGTTCCCTTACCACCAGAAACAGCAGCAACACTGCTATCATCCCAAGGCCTGGGGTGACCTGAGGAGAGACAACAGTCCCCCCAACCTCAGGACCAACTGGAGCTGGAGTCTAGAGAACACACACACACACACACAGAGCAAAGATGATCTGTATACCCTCTCCATCCCACTCACCCTGAGTGCCCAGTGCCAGTCACCAGCCACATCCTTCACTTTTGATCCTGCGATATAACCCAGACCACTGGAAAAAAGATTATGGGATGAAGGTTAGAGGATGCACCACACAGAAGCTTCTCCACTCCCCAGATGAGGTTGGTGTCTCCACCCAGACTATTTTTTTTGTCTTATTCTCCCAACCTGAAGACAGAGCACTAGTTCCTCCTACCTCCTCTCCCTCCTGATCTCACCTGCCAACAGGAATGGCAAAGTAGAAGACACTGAGCATCCGACTCCGCTGATCAGCTACAAAAAGGTCAGCAATGAGGGTGGGGGCAATGGTAGAATAACTGGCCTCCCCAACCCCTACCAGGCCCCGGGTAAAGAGGAGCAGCCAAAATCTCTAGGAAAAGAATTTAAAAAACACAAAACAAATATTGGACATTCTTTACCTCAGAGAGTTTCATGGGCCCTTTACTGACCTCCCTGGTTCTCCGAGCTTCTTGGCAAAACAAAACGAACAAAATCTACCTGAAATGCTGACTTAGGAAGTTATCTACATAGAAATGACAGCTAAAACCACATAAGCAGTTCAGTTCTCTAAGGGAGAGAACACAAAGGGCAGAAAAGAGAATTAAGGACAAAGCCCTGTGGAATGCCTACACTTAATGGTGTGGGCAAAGAGAAAAAAACCCAGAAGTTAATTGTAGGAGAGGATGAATGCCCTTATAGCCTTGAGGTTTTCAGGTAAAATATAAGACAAAGACAGAGCTATTTAAACAATATGTGAGTTTGCTGTAGTTGTATGCCATAAAAAATCACCAGTAAATGCACTTTGAAAGTAGGGCCAGAATCAAGGGATATTTGTTCACCTCTCTAGGGATGAATGAAGAACCCAGAGTCACCAGTGACCAGAAGGCAATGCCACCACACATGAGGTACTTCCTGTTATATCGGTCACCCAGGTAGCCAAACACAGGGGCCAGGACCATGTAACTGGAAATAAACACTGGAGAAGAAACAGAAGGATTTCATCAGAATGCCCTGTCTCCCCACCCAAAGACCCCATATCACTGAAGAGTTACAGAGGGGAAAAAATTTCTCAGACTTCAGGACATTCTTCCTCAAATTGGAAGCAGCTTATCCCAGGGACAAAGCCCCACTCACCAGTCTGGATGAGGCCAGAGCTGCTGTCACCAATACCAAAGAACTGCTCAATGTCTGGAAGAACACCTGAAACAGTGCAGTGAAAGGGAAGGCTGGTGAGGGAAGAAAAATATCCTGCAAATCAAGTTTATCTTCCTCTTTTTACCAGCAACGGAGTCATCTCCAAGAGCCCCTGGTCTTTTCTTGGTTGCCTTAAAATTCAATTCAATGTTTATGTGCATTATGGGCAAAGTGTTCAAGATACAAAACCAGAAATTAAATAGCTCCTACCTCGGAGAATGGGCAAGTAGGTGGCATAGTGGATAGAGTGCTGGGCTTGAAATCAGGAAGAATGATCTTCCTGAGTTCAAATCTGGCCTCAGACACTTGTTAGCTGTGTGATCCTGGATTAAGGCATTTAAACCCAGTTTGCTTTAGTTCCTCACCTGTAAAATGAGCTGGAGGATGAAATGGCAAAGCACTCCAGTATCTTTGCCAATAAAAGCCTAAACTGGGATTATTAAGAGTCAGACACGACTGAAAAATGACTGAATAACAAACAGCCACCACCTTCAAAAATCTCATGTTGTTAACAAAAGTCCTTCCAAATTAATTACCTGCCACAGTAAATCGGTCCATGTAGTTTAGAAGATTGATATAGCAGAGTACACCCACAATCAAAGTTGCATGTCCAGGGGAAATGCCTGTTATCAGCTGTAGTCCTTCCCCATCTGGGTCTTCTCTGTCCTGGGGCTCTGACCCCCCCAAACTTGCAGTTTTGCCAGTCCCAGGGGTTGGGCCCCCCATTCTTTCTTCTGTGTCATCTGCTTGGCTGAGAAATGGGGCTGTGTCTGGCTGACCAAGCAGCCCAGACATAGCTGCCCCTCAGCCCACTTCTCTGTGCTTACTTTGTCCAGCCCGCTTTCAGGCCCAGTCAATTTAACTTGGAGGAAAGAAGAATATATATTCACTATGAAAAAAGATACAAAGTAGGAATCAGAATGAACCTTGGAAATGAAATCCAGCTCCTTTTTAAAGTTTCTACTGGCTTCTAAATTGCTGATCCTGTGATTTTTACACAGATGCTGAGGCCCAAAGAGAATGACTGACTTGCCTAACGTTATAAAGAAGATAAATCAAAAGACAAAAAGCTAGAACCCTGATTCTCAGCTCACAACTCTTCACGGGTCTTCATAAGAAAAATTACATACATCGTACCTAAAAAAGACCCAGGGTAAATGCCTGTTTACATTCAAAGAGATCGTTTTGTGTGTGTTTTTATTTTACCCTTGCAACTGTAAGAGGTGGTATCATTATGCCCATCTTACAAGGGAGAAAACAGTCATCTCAAAGACTCAAACTGTTTGAGTCGGGCTCCTCAGTCTGCAGGGCCTGGCCTCCCCGAGGTCCGGCCTCCGGCCTGCGACCTGCGGGACCCCTCCCACCAGACCTGGGAAGGTAGATACAAAACATATCCACGTGGTCACTGCGACCCCAGCAGGTAAGGCGAGCTCGCTACCATCCGAGGGGCCAGTGCGAGGGGTGCAGACATATGCACCAAAGCCCAGATGCGAAGGGGCAGGCCCTGCCTCCTGGAGGGAAGGAAAGAGGGGTCCGAGCAGGAAGGAGGAATCTAAGGAGGCCAAGTTTACAGGGGAGAAGGAGCGGGGACTACGGCTCCCTGACCCAGCTCAGCGGCGCCCCAAGTCGCCTTCTCCTTTGGTTCAGGTAGCTCCCCTTACCCCGGATGGTGCACGATTCCCGACGCCCACCGGCTCTCCTGCCTCCGCGCCGCAGCTGCCACCCCGGGGCGCTCAGGCACCCAACGGCACCGCGGCCACCGCCATGATGGCTACACGGAGGTCATGTGACCCGGGGACGTGCGTCAGCCAGCGGCCCTAACCGGAGTGTCATATGACAGGCTAAGGACCTGAACACGTGATGGGGCAGGTTACACGTTACTATGGCAATAAGGGAACTGGTTTCCCACCTTCCCCAAAACTTCTCCCAGGGCCTCCACTGCCTGCCAGTGCCAGGTGGGGCGGCTCCGAGCCCCGAGGGGCTGCGAGTTGGGATATCGTGGCTCTCCTCAGGCTCCAGTGACGCCTCGGACCCGGGCCTGGCGTCTAATATACCCTTGACGCGGGCGTATCCCTCGGCCCCTGGAGATGTAGCCTCGGTGGCCGCAAAGCTCCCGATCTGAGCTCGCAGGGCCGGGCAGACCCTGCCGGGGGCTGCCCCCCCAGGACCTCTCTCTAACACGAAGGGCCCCGGGAGCACTGGCTGTGAGGTCAGGGGTCCTATCCCACACCCCGAGGCGCTGAACCTGAAGCAAAAGCGGGTTCACGGGCGCCCCGCAAGCAGGCTCGGGGAAACCACGTGGGGAAGGAGTTTGGGAAGGGGCCGAGCCCTCCCAGTTCTTGCAGCCTGCCTCCTTTAGCTCCTGACATGCCCTGCGCCCCCACCTGCTGAAGTGTTACCCACCTTTTAAAGCCCAAATCAGACGCCACATAATTACTCCTTGATGGTCCCAGGCAATGGTGGTCCGCCCCTTGGCAAGCACTTGACATACAACTTCGTTTTCCTCTATCTTGTGTACTTAGTACATGTAATTTATGTTGTAGTTATTTGTGCTGATGTGAAACGGCAAAATGCTACTCTGATACCTCACGGTGACAGGGAGTGACTAGCTTCTCTTTGGCAGCAGGGAACAAGCTCTGGCAGGTCTTACAAAGCCAGAAAGGCTTTAATTAAGGACCCAGCCACTGATGGTGGCCCACTGACCCATCTAGCTAAGAAAGGCTCATCCCTAGACTGGCTATAGGTTGATGAGGGTTTCAGTCACAGTAATTACAGAAGATCTTTTAAATCTCAGGAATTGTACAGTGGAATTGTACACAAACCAATAAAACCATAGTTGTTGAAATATTGATTAAAAGTGAATGTGTCACTCCACACTAAATTCTGAGCTTTATGACAGGCATGAACTATGTCTTATTTAATCTTCCTCTCCCCTCATCACCACCAGGACCCACCACAATATTGAAAAGAGGTGAGGTATGCTGGGGAGTCACAGGCGTGGGAATGGGAAAGGTGTACTCAGCAAGACAACTCAACTCCATTCAGAGTAATAAACCTTCTGGAACATGTATGCAACCCTTGCCTACCCCAAAATATCATTAAACCCAAGACCTAACCAAGTGATCAGGTTTTGACTCTCCCTGTCCCCCATCCCACCAATGAGGCAAAAACCTTGGAGGAATTCAAGTTCAAGTCCAGGATCCAAAGTATATCATTCATTTTATTTTAACTCCAATTACAAAAATGACTGGTTTCATGAAAAGATATTTGGAAATGAGAGGTCTGCAATATTCACACCCCAAGATCCAAAAGAATTAGTGCAAGTAGACAGAGGTCAAAGGACACATTTACATATATACAGGGTACCTGGGACTCAACAAATCCTTCAGCTAACAGAAGGGGACTAGGATGTAGTCACAGAAACTGACAAGATGAAATGCTAGAGTAGCAGCTCCACACCCAGGACACCCATGTAAGAAGGGTCAGGTGTAAATGGGAAGATCTTCCTCAGATGTAGCTTTAGGGCAACTGGAAGAGGGGAGAGAAGACAGAAAAGGAAGACTAGAAGGGCAGGCATTCTTCAATTTTTGAGGAGCCCCAGCTTCACATCTCACTGTCTGAAGGTAAGAGAGGAGGTAGAAGGCAGAACACTGCACTTCAACCCCTAACTTCAATGAGGTCCTCTTGTTCCATGCCTAACTCTGCTGGGGTCCCTTGGCCTGAAAGCTTTTCACCATCAAAGAAGAAAGAGAGCTTATGTCCTTTGAGTCCCATGGCCTCTGCATAGTGAGACATCAGTGTTCTAAGAGGAGCACCCTAAAGGAAGAAAGTATTACTCATAAGCCAGAAAGGAAGGATTGTGGGGATTTGGGTAAAGAGGTGATACAGAATTTTTGGTGGGAACAGAATAACAATAAATGTCATTGACATATGAAAGAGGTCTTGGACAAGATACTTTCCATCTCTGGGCCTCAGTTTCCTCCTCTGTAATGAAGGCTATCAACTATAACCCAGAATAAAACTTATTTTAAGAGAAATGTTATTAAATTAAAAACATGTCAAATATCTGTGCATTAACTTATCTCAGTATATGAGAGACAGATACAAAGACAACCCCCAAAGTAATTTTTATGGAAAATAGTTAGGTGGAGCAAATATAGCACAAGTCCCCAAATTAGCAGATAGATTTATATAATACTAATCAGAATACTTCTAGGTTATTTCATAGATTAGATCATCAGAACAAAATTTATATGGCAAAACCAACATATTAAGAATATCCAGAATTCCAAAAAAGAAAACTAATGACAGAAAATTAGCACTACCAGATGTCCAACTGTAAAGCAGTAACTTACAAAACTGAAACTGGGAAAAAAAAAGACCAAAAGATGAGAATGAAGAACCCAACACACATTTAGATTTTTGAAAACATGAGGGTTAAATTAGCTAACCTCTAAGCTTTCTTCCAGTTTCAACCTTCTATGATTAGGAAAAGTAGAGGGCCCTGAAGGCAGAAGAGAGGAAGGCAAGATTATCAGCCAAAGGAAGACTCTTCCTTTTCTCTTTTTAAGACAATATTGAAGTTGAAAAGGACAAAGTAAAGAGGACCCAGAAGACAGCCTCTGGGTGCCTTTATTAGGAAGGATTCAGGGTCAGTAGTAGATGTCAATAAGGATGCTGAGTGGATGGGAAGGAAGATTTCCATCCCCAGGGCTCCATTCCCCACTTACCCGGGGCACAGTGATGTCTAGAACCTGGTGTTTCTCTTGCCCCTGAACCCTGAGCCGAAGTTCCTCACCCAATTCTGACTCTTTTGAAGGCTCAGGAGTACTGGACAGGACCACACAATCTTGTAAGAGAGAGGGAAGGAAGTAGAGAGACTTAGCAAGCAAATTGGGCTCCTTCCACAGGCTTTCACACTTCACTTCGATTCAGCCCCGAAGTCACCTCCACTCACCAATGATGTCAGCCACTCCAATCTTTAGAGAGCAGAGGGTGGCACTAGGAGAAAGTTCTACTTCTCGGAACAGCAGAAGAATTCGGGCAGGGGACACTCCTAGTCGAGATGCCATGTGATCCACAACAACCTGCAAGGGCTCAGCCTGGAAATAAAAGAGCAAAGTATAGGAAATGCTTTCATATGCCCAACCTCAGCACAATCCATCCAGAATCCATATCTAACTGACCAACCTTTCTGTTCCCAGAACTGAGGACCAAGAAAATCAGGCCAGTTACTTGGCCCCATGTTTCCCCAAATTAACCCATTATAATTGCTCCCAAGTTCTCACCGTACTAAGAGGCAATCTGATAAGGTCAGCCCGGCACCTGATTTTAAGAGTTAAGAGTCGGGGGCTTTCCCTAACATTGCTTTCCTCCACCAAGATCACTTCATCCTCAGAGTTCTCAGGAACATGGTCTTTGGGTGACAGGGGGCTCAGGTAAGATCGGAGACCCTGCAAGCGCTTATTCACCTCCCTGTAGGGTCAGAAAAAGGGGTCAAGGACTCACCCACTTAAGCACCAACTAATCTCAATTCAGTGAATCCTACTAAGTCCTACAAAACAGCTGCCATCAAACCCCTACTACCAATGGAAAGATAAACTTCACCTTATCTTTCCAAAAGCTCTTGGTGGCTTCCTACATGGCCCACGGCGCCTGGGAGGGGGAGAAGGGGAAGAGGAACTCTCCCGGACCCTGAAGAGAAAATATGCAAAAGAAAATGGGTAGTAGACCCCAGAGCAGTCAACGATAAAGAGAAAGAGGGGTCCCAAATCCCTTCAAATGCTGGTGCCCAGGTCTGGTCATGAAAATTTTCCCAAAGCCAGATATCCCACTGTATCCTTCTACCCCTCCTTAGGTCTCAGGCAACCTGCCAGTCACTGGTTGTCAACACCAAACACTTTCCTGCTCCCATAAGTATTCTGCATACTCACAAAAAATGGCTCTCTTCTTCATCATTAGCCTTTTGGTTCTTTTCTGAAGAAGAAACTGGCAAAAGGATGGCCTCAGAAAGGGGTTTATCAGAATCCAAATCCAGAGCTGGGAGAAAAGGAAAAGTAACAAGGAAGGGGAAACCACAGGTAAGAGGTGGCAACAGAAATAAAATATGGAGAGGCAAATGAAGGCTTCCAGAAAGGCCAAAGCAATGAGATCCCCTGCTGCTTCCAGTAACTGAAAGCTGCTTCAATCGCATCCCTCCTCCTGACAGCCATCCCAACTCAACATCTCGGTTTTTAACCACTTCTCTCAACTACGATGGATGCTCTGACTCTGCCTATCTGCTTTCTTCTCCTTCTCTTAGACAACTTCGACTTTCTATGACAAATTACAAGATGTGTTCATTCCTCTCCCTTCTACTCCTACTTCTCTTATCCCCCAAATATGTCCTATTCAGGTGAAACAGGATTACAATGAACACTAATTTGCGGCTTAAGAGTTGTGTGTAGGAGCTGAACCACCTAATTTGCCTTCAAGGGTTCAAGAGAAGATTCTACAATTCTACAATTTTAAAACAAAGCTGAAAAATTAGGGAGCTGGACTATTAGTAGAGCTATGAATTGGTCTGACTATTCTAAAAAGGAATTTGGATTTTATTTTATTTTTTTGCTTTTTTTTTTTGGAGGGCAGTTGGGGCTAAATAACTTGCCCAAGGTTACACGGCTAGTTTTTTGGGGGTGGGTGTTAAAGTGTCTGAGGCCGGATCTGAACCCAGGTCCTCCTGACTCCAGGCCAGCGCTTTACTCACTGTGCCACCTAGCTGCCCCTGGAATTATATTTTTTAAATGACTAAAATGTTCACGCCCTTTAACCCCCAAAGAAGTTACACAGACAGACAAATACCATATATGCCAAAATACTGATAGTAGCACTCTTTGTGGCAGGAAACAAGCGAAAATTAAAGAGATACTCGTGTAGTGTACAAATGCAATGGAGTATTACTGCATCATAAGAAACAAAGGAGATGACAACTCTGAGAAGCATGGGAAAAACATGCAGAATGAAGTAGAATCAGAAAACAATATAAATGATTAGGATAGGAAAATATATGGTGTTGACCAGTTTTGTATTCGCACTGATTCAGCCTTCTCAGAACCAACTTGCAGCTGTGTAAAAGGTAAGATTAAAGAGATCAGGGCAGGCTGAACAGGTTTCATCATGAAGAGAACCTCTCCTATACAAATTTCAGAAAGGGTGGATACCTAGATTGTTAGAGAATTCAGGATATGGAGGTACCTTTCCAGAAATATATATGGCCCAATACCCACTGGATATGGAAAGAAAGAAAAAAAAACATCCAATGCCCTGGCCATTCAGATGGATATAGAGAGGAAAATTAATTATGGATGCAACTTCTCAACAGATAATTAAAAGACATTTATAGCGAATATAACAACCTGTTCCCAAAGAAGTTGTGAACGCAGGTGACCCAGACCAGCAAAAACATGATTAAGAAACCATTAAAGAGATAACAGAAGAAATGGGTGGCCCTGGAGAGTTCTGTGTCTCAGAAGATATGCCAATGGGTGGCTAGGTGGCGCAGTGAGTAAAGCGCTGGCCTGGAGTCAGGTGGTCCTGAGTTCGGTTCCGGCCTCAGACACTTAACACCCACACAAAAAAAACTAGCTGTGTAACCTTGGGCAAGTTACTTAACCCCAATTGCCCTCCAAAAAAAAAAATAAAAAAAAAAAGAAGATATGCCAATTCAAGCAGCAGATAAACTAGCCCCAGCTCAGTACATGAAGTACACAGTCTCAGCCAGAAGTGGCTTTTGGAGCTAAACAAAGAGTTATACAGATGGTGGAATTGCAAAAAAGATCATCAATGGAAGCTCCAAGATTCAAAATAAGAAAATTCCTGACTGATCTCCTCCTCCTAAAGCTATCATACACTTTCTTAGACAAAAAAATGGCTGTAAAGAAACAGAAGCAGAAAATGTCTCTATTTAAAACCAGAAAATGCAAAGGGTTACATTCCATCACACAAACGTCTGACTGCTGATGGGGAGAGGACTGCAGACAGCTCATACTAATGAAACGTTTGACAAAATTGTTGAAGCTCTCTACATTGCTGACAGAAAGGCTCATGAAGCAGTGGAGATGCAAGGGCAAGTGGAGAAAAAAATGCAATAAAAGGAAAAGAAATATGGAGTTTCAAGAAACGGCTCAGAAAGCTATGCAGAGAACTGGGGGTGGGGAGGGTCAGGAACAAGGTGAAATGGGACATTCAGATATGACAGCAATCTTTCCAAGGCAGCTCCTAATAAGAGATCAAAACTACAGAGAATTGAGACTTGAGATATCAGTGAAGTCACTGCTTTTGGACTTCCAATGAGGCTCTTCAACCAGACCAAGCCAGTAATTTTGGGGTGGAGAGGATGTAATTCATAACATTTATGATCAAGTATGAAGAAGTGGGCAAAAGATGTATGGTCCAAAATATTTACAATTAGAAAAATCTGGACAAAGATATATAGTGAGGCCTGAATAAAGACCTACAGAACTGTACCCAATAAGGAGTTTTCTGGCTCAGATTGTAGATATCAAAGTTGAGAAGGATTAGTTCAATCTGAGGAACATCCCTTTGATCTGGACAAATTTTTGAAAGAAGCCAAATAGCAAGGAAGATCTAAAACAACCTCAGATAATAGGTGCCCTAAGAAACATGAACATGAAGGCAAGAAGAATGCCAGAACACTAACGAGCCCCCTAAATGGGATGCATGACTGTTTAAAAGTCTGGCTTAACTACTGTCTCAAGTAAAGTTCAATGAAAGATACACCAAGTCATGTTCTCTCCGAGCAAGATAAGTTTATAAATAAAGTGCAGAACCTAATAATAAAGAGGTCAATGGCTTGCACTAGTTTCTAGATGAGGACAAAGAATTGGAGATTCAACTCCTTTTTATAAGCACAGAAGAACAGAGTGAGAAAATTATGCCATTGGCTACAGATCTGGCAACATCATGTTGCTAAGAAATCACTACTGGTTATATTAAGGAAAGCGGGCATGCACGCACACACAAAGGGGAACAGGGTCGCCCCTCTTATCTTGAAGGAATTCTTTTATGAATTTATGGGACCCCGCTATATCCCTAAAGCATTAATAATGGACTGGAAGGAGCAGACACATTGCACCTGAGAATAAGCCTACTTTTAATTGGACAAGGATGAGGTTAAGATGAGGCCAGGTCAGTTTGCATGCTCTCTCAAGGACAGCACACAAATGTCCTTGGTGTTCTCAGGAGCTGAAGTTATTTAGGATAACAAGTTTCCCTGGCACAAAGTGATGCTTTGCAGGTGGTGCTTAGAATTAGAAAGTTTCATGAATATTGAATCTCTAAACATAGCTCGGAGTTTTTCTTCAATTAAGTGATTCTGGGAAAGTTTAAATCTTAGCATCTAACTTCAGAGAGGGAGGCTGAACTTTTGAACTCATAAGCTTCTATACTTGAAACAGAGAAATTAGGCTATTTGAAATACAGACTAAAGTTACAGAATTATGATCAATTACAGGATGAAATCAAATGTAAAATATAAAACCAACACTTGCTTCTTTCACTATCTCCAACTGGAAAACGAGACAAAAAATGCCTAATTCTCTAATGTTGTATTGATGACCCAGAATTCATCCAATAGTGCATATATACTAGACAATACACCACAAATGGACATTTTGAGATGGTCCAGAATCAAACGGGGGAGAATGGCTTAGATTTTGCCTTCCATAAAAAAGCTTCTATCCCTACTCTCAAAAGATGATTTACCATTAGTAATATTAAAAAGATGGTACCACAGACTCTGAAGGCAATCCCTAAAGAGTAACATCAAGCAATCACCCCACACTCACAATTTCTGTGACCATGTGTCCTCAATTTTCACCCTATTTTCTGTCCTGCTGCTGCTTCATCACCCTCCAAACCAGACCTCCAGAGACCATGCCTGGAAAGAGCTACTCTAAACTTCCAGGGGGTCATGTCTTGTTTTTTTGTATCTCCAGCATGGATTAGTGGATAGTGCCAGCCTCAAAGCCAGAAAGATCTAGGTTCAAGGCCCACCTCTCTGATGCTGTGCCAAAGTTAACTCTGTGCTCTAGGCTACTTCCTAAAACTATAAATTGTAGTAAAAGTGCTGATCTATCCTTATGCTTGTGTCCAGGGCTAATAAACATGCATATTAAGTATTTATCTCAATCAGTTGCCAAATCTAGTTGTTTCTGTCTATAGATCTCTTGCACATGTCCCCTTCTGTCCACTTACACAGATCCCACAATAGTTCAGGCCCTCATTATCTAATCTATATAACTGCAAACACCTCTTATGTGGTCTCCCTGATTCAAGTCTCTCCCCACAGTTGCAAAGTAATTTTCTTGAGTGGTCACGTCACTCCTCTAACTCAATAAACTCAAGTGGTTCTGTCACCTCTAAGATCAAATTTCTGTGCTTGGCATCTAATGATCTTGATAACCTGGCCCACATATTTGCCCAGCCTCATTACACCTTACTAACCCCTCATATCTTCTCCACCAGCCCTTTCAGTGTTCCTCATACAAAACACTCCATCTCCATATCCTAGACCTTCACCATGGAAAATCCACTCTCTCCTTATCTCTGCCTCTTAAAATCACTAGTTTCTTTCAAAACTCAACTCACATGCCACCTTCTACATTAAACCATGCCCAATTCTCCCAAAATGTTAATGCTTACTGAATATCTACTTCGTGTATATTCTATATATGTATATGTTCTTTCTGTAGAATCCAAAATCCTTGAGGAAACTATTTCACTTTAGTCTTTGTATCCTAACACTTAGCAGTCTGTCATATACTTGCTGATTAATTTATCAGGATCCTCTTATCCCTCCTAAAAAGAAAATACCCAGGCACTACTTTTTTCTCTCTTGTCCTAACTTCTCACCCCACTCAGGGTCAATTCTGCCTGTTAAAACAATAAACTCCAGAGAGAATGGCCTATCCAAAGTACACTCAAAGTACACAAAGTACTAAGTTTGGTGGAGCTAATGGTCCAGCCATTCTGGAAAGCAATTTGGAATTAAGCCCAAAAAATTATCAAACTGTGCATACCCTTTTACTCAGGTATACCATTAATAGGCCTCAAAGAAAAGGATCTACATTTACAAAAATTTCTATAGCATTTTTCTTGGCAGTCCAAAACTGGAAACTGAGATCTAACTAGGCACAACATGTAAACGAATGAAATATTAGAAACCATGCAATGGACAATTTTAGAAGAAACTGGAAAGATCTTTATAAACACTGATAAGGAACTTTCTAAATACAGAGACATACATTTTTTGTGCATGGCTAATTGAGGTTAAGACTAGAGATTATGTACAGAAGGATTTTTTTTTGTTTGCTTTAATTTGCTTAAGAGAAAGGGGAGGTAATGAAAGGAGCAGGTTAATTTTTTTTAATGACATACTTGAAAAAATAAATATAAACTAAAAAAGAGAACATTCTGTCTATCCTAAGTTAGTCAATAACCATTTATTAAGAGCCAGTATATACTTAGCACTGTACACTTGGCACTGTGATATGCACCGAGGATATTAAAAGAGGCAAAAGATAGTCTCTGCCCTCAAGGAGCTTACAATCTAAGGGGGGAAAGATAACAAATATGTGCAATTAAGCTCCATACAGAACATATAAATAGTAATTATCAAAGGGAAGGCATTATAATTAGGAGGCCTTAGGAAAGGCTTCCCAGTGCTGCAGGGTACCCAGTGACCATTTGCTCAAGCTGCAGCCCGGCGGCTTGGGGGCCTGCCCAGTCGGCCTCTACCTCCCCAGAGCCCCCATCTCACCTTCCCCACTAGGGCTTCCGGTGAACAGTGGCTGCCTAAGATCCTTGGGAAAGAAGCGGAGGCTGCTCTTCACCTACAGACCGGCAGGGGCAGGGGGCGGGGTCGGTCACCTAGACTAAGGCACCCACCCATCCGCCCGCAGCATGCCCCATCCATCGTTCCCATCCTATCCCTACCCTCCCTCCTCCCTCCACCCGGGGAACTCCCCTTCCATACCTTCCTGGGTTCCCCCTCTTCCCTCCGGCTCCCCCAGGACCCCCACCTTGCCCGAGTATACGGGTACCACGGGGGCCTCCCCTGCCCCTAGCAGAAGGCGCCGCCGGCGCGGGGCAGGAGGCCGGAGCCGCGGCCGATCCGCCGCCCCGGCCCCTTCCTCCTCACTATCACTATCGCTGTCGCTGTCGAGGTCGTGGCAGCGGCCTCCACCTCGAGAATAGGCCGGACCCTGCCCGCCCTTGGCACCGTTCGCGCCGCCCTCCCCGTCGCTGCCGCTATCGCTGACCAGGTCCACCACCGCGGAATCCTGCACACATAAAAGATGCGGTCTGACTGGGCCTCCGGTCTCGATGGCCTCTAGCTCGCCCCCCACAACGACCCCACCTCAGCTCACCAACGCGGCCATAACGCCCGCCCCAGACCAATCGAATCTAGCGGCCGATGGAGCTGCTAGTCAGCTCCGGTCCCGCCCCTCCTCCTCTCTTCAGCTCCTCATTGGTCATGGTCCGCTACCGAGGTAACGTTCCCCGCCCCCCTCGGCCTGCCCTGTCCTCCAAGGGCTTTGTGAACAAAGATTGGTCGAACTTCTTGCCGGATACATCCGGGACCTCTTTCTTCCGCCTCCGCTCCGGGCTGTGAGCTCGAGGATTAGCTCGACTTCTGCTCTTTTCTTGAAGTCTTCTTCCAGGGATCGCTATAGAGCCTCTCCAGGGAATGCCTCCATCCGCAGATCACACACACACGCGCGCGCGCGCGCACACACACACACCCCACACAACACACACACACACACACACACACACACACACAACGGAATATATATCACTTCGTAGAGCAAATGAGATAAGTTAAGCGCTTTGCAAATTGTAAAGCGCTATAGAAAGGCTGGTATTTTTTCTTTAATGTCTGCATCCCCAGAGGCTCGAGTCGTTCCTGGTTTATACTAGATGCTTCTCTATTGATTGACCCCCCCCCACATACACACACCCAACACACCCCAAAGAAACCACCTTTGTTGCCATCGCCAACAAAGGGTACTTTTGGAGCACATAACTACACATCCGGTATCAACACACACAGCCTTCATACAAACTGGCCATGCATCCTGAGATTTAATTGGAGCTGGTTCATTAGTGCTCCACTTAGAGAACACCGACTGCCCTTTCACTCCTTCAGTAGCATAGAATAAGTAGTTCAAATAAAGAGCCTTTACATAGGGGGTGCAGTCTCTTTTAAGGATGCATTTTGTCCTGCTTTGCTCTCTAGGGCATTTTGTGTTCATTGCCCAATACCAAAATTGCTAGTTAGGCTCTACACCCACAAGTATTTGAACACGTGCCTACATATAACATACCCACCATTACAAGTGAACCCCAATGCTGACAGCTAATGTCAGACTAATTCCTTAACTTCGCCCTATAACCTCCCAGCAGGTGGGGCTGTTTCTTTCTGAAAGAGAAAAACCCCAAAATGTATCAGTGGCCATGGGTGACCACCTACATCCACACCCGAAACCAGTAAATAGAGCACCAGCCCTGGAGTCAGGAGGATCTAAGTTCAAATACAGCCTCAGACACTTGACACTTACTGTGTGACCCTAGGCAAGTCACTTAACCCCAATTGCCTTGCCTTCCCCCCTCCAAAATAATAATAAATAAAATAAATGCTAGCTACTATTATTATTGTATTATCATTATTTGGGTGTGTCCTATTCCCCTAGTAGATTGTAACCTCCAAGAAGGTGGAGACCATCTCTGGTATCCAAGAATGTCCTGGAACCCATTGTTAAATGTTCAGTGGGAGCATTGACACCTCAGAAATGGGCCAACCCTACAAATCAGAGTTCAAACTCATTGTTTTGTTGATTTTCTAGACTTAAGAAAGTGATAGAGAAAGTTTTAATAATGCAAATCAAACGTAAAAGTGTGCCATAAATACATTGTTTTTTTCTGTAGAGCCAGTTGTTAACTATTCACCAGCTCACCGCTATACAATCCAACTAGAGATCACTAGATTAGAGTCAGAGGACCTGGGTCTGAGTCCTGTATCCAGCACTCAATTGTGCAAGTCACTTAATATTTCAAGGCTTCACTTTTCCTCCTCTATAAAGTAAGAATAATAATAGCTACTCTAGCTACCTCACAGGGTTCTTGGGAAGAAAGGACTTTGCAAATTGTAAAGTTGTTATAGATGAAAGCTATTTCTACAAAGCAGGCACTTGGTGAGATTGAATTACTGGATCTCTTCTAGGGTTTGCTCTTCCAATCGTTCATTGGCACCGAACATTCTCTCTGAAGTCATTATGTGAATGCATAATCTCTCTTAATCCAGTCTCCTCCAACTCTCCCCTTCTTTTTTGAGGGCAGGGAACCTATCTTGTGCAATTTTGTATCCCCAGTTCAATTCAATTAAACATTAAGTATTTGCAAAGTGTAAACCACCAAGCTGGGTACTTGGGACAAATAACCACTCAAGAACTAACAACATAATATTATAGGGAGATATGAGCATAAGAAGTTTAATATAAAGTCAGATGTGATAGGAGCAAAAGAGAAATCCAGACCAAAGATAATTGGAGGGAGAACAATGTACTTAGAGCTAGAAGGACAGTAAAGGCTTCACTGAGGAGGTGACCCTTGAGCTAGGCTTGGAAAGAGAATGAATTCCCCAAGCAAGAGAAGAAAACGGAATGCATTTGATGCGTGGGGGACCCTTATAAAGAAGCACGAAGGGGCAGAGGGAGACTGGGGAGCATCTGTAGTCCATTTTGATTGGAACACAAGATAAGTAGGGGGAGGGAAGGGAATAAACATGTGCATACTGCCATGTGCCAGGCGCTGTACTAAGTGCCTTTTTAAAAAATAATATCTCATTTGATCAATATGAAAGAGAATGATATAAAATAAAGCTGGAGAGTCAGTTTCAAGTTAAATTGTGGAGGGCCTGAAATACAAAAATAAGAGGTTTATATTTTATTGTAGAGGCAATGAGTCACTCACCATCCAGCTACCAAACTTAGACAATTCTGACCATGCCATTATCCCTCCTTGAGAGCTTCTGGGGCTCTTGCTCTATTATCTCAAGGATAAAATACAAATTCCCCTCTTGGGCAATAAAGGACCAACAATCTGGCTTTCCAGACTGATTTCATATTACTCTTCATCACAGATTCTATTTGTGATATACATTCTATTACACATAAACCAACATGCTTTTAAAACACCTACTATGTGTCAGGAACTTCACTAAGAACAGAAGATGCAAAGACAAAAATTAGACAACCCCTACTCTCAAGTTTACTTTTTGGCCCATCCTACCTCCATTCCTTTGCATCTCATAGCTGGAATGCTCTCCCTCTTCTCCTCCATAACTTGGAATCCCTAGTTTGATTCAAGGTTCAACTCAAGTACTCCTAAGTGAGATCTTTCCTGATCTCACCCCTCCAGAAATCATTTCATATTTACTTTGTGTAAGAGTGAGTTCAGGGGTGGCTAGGTGGCGCAGTGAATAGAGCACTGGCCCTGAAGTCAAGAGGACATGAGTTCAAATTCGACCTCAGACACTTAACACTTACTAGCCTTGTGACCTTGGGCAAGTCACTTAATCTCAATTGCCCCACCTTCCCCCTCCAAAAAAAAAAAAAAGAGTGAGCTCAAAGACTGGGAAAGTTTTGGTAGCTACATATACCTAATAAAGGTAAGACTTCAGCTAGAAGAAAATAATGCACCTTGTCCCTTGAGTTGAGTTGTCTTCCAATATCCTCCCACTCATTTACAATGGAAAGAAAAAGAGTTTTTTTAACTGAGGGACTGGGGGACACCAGAACCCAAATCTTTCTCAGATTACTGAAACAGTAACTTCTACAGGGATGATGACCAGGTGTAATTCCCCACAACATTCAGTCTGCATCTTTCCTTTTACCTCCATTGCATTTTCCTCTGTATGTATTTATATTAAGCTATTAGAAATTAAACAGGAAGTCTTACAGGTGTTTTAGTCTTAATCTAAAAAAAGGTCGAAGGTACTAGTTATATAGGATGGGCTATTATGGACACTGCAGAGCCAGAGGATGAGAGCAAAAGATCTCTTTCTAGAAAGGAAAGCCCTGTCTAGTCACTGATTTGAAAGAAACAGAAGGGAGCCACTAGGTGACAGTGGATAGAGCACTGGCCCAGAAGTCAAAGAGGACTTGAATTCAAGTGTGACCTCAGTCACTTACTAGTTGTGTGACCCTGAGTAAGTTATTTAACCCTGATTGCCAAAAGAGACAGAGAGAGATTCAGAGACAGAGACAGAGACAGAGAGAATGAGAGAGAGAGAGAGAGAGAGAGAGAGAGAGAGAGAGAGAGAGAGAGAAATACCTTATAGGTGAAAAGCCAGAAAGGGGTTTCCCTAGTCTGCATGTGTTAAATATTCCTGCCCTCAGGAATCCTCCTGTGAAGAATTAGCACCCCCCAGCTAAAGAATCCAGCTAAGAATAAAAACTAGAGGCAGATATTCCACAAATAACTACCACTGACATGGTGCATCGAAGTGTTGGGTGTGGAGGTGTGGAGTCAGGTAGACAAGTTCAAATCCAGCTTCAGACTAGCTGAGTGATCTCAAGCAAATCACTTAACATCTGTTTGCCTTAGTTTCTTTGACTGTAATATGTGGATAATGTTTCTTCAATTTCTCGGAATTGTTGTAAAGATAATATGAGGTAATATTTGTAAAGCACTTAGCACAGTGTCTGGCACTTAGTAGGTGCTATATAAATACTATTGCTGTTATTGTGACTTTTATTATTGTTCAGTCGTTTTTCTTCCTTATTATGTGCCCATTCACTTTATGTGTATGTGTATGTGTGTATATATGTTATATAGATATATATTTATATGTGTATATACATATGTTTATATATACATGTACACATACACAGAAAATGTATATATTTTATAATATAATACATATATTTTATATGTGTAGATTTTTATATAAAATATATATGTAAACATGTCAGTGAGGGCTATGAACATTTTTTATGTGGAACCACAGTCTTATCTAGAGAGGGTAGTCCAGACTAGAGAATTCACCCAAAAGTTTCAGGGGATGATACCCATAGGTGCTATATGCGTATATATATATATATATATACATACACATACACATATATATGCATATATACATATATATACACATATTATTTTGTATCTATGATAAGTTGTTTCCCTCTAGCAAAATGTAATCTTCTTGGGGACAGAGACAATTCCAGTTTTTATCATCAATAGGAAAATTTGGAGGGGGGACAGGTTTGGGTCAGGGAGAGATGATGAATTCTGTCCATATGTTTGGACAGAAATGGATAATAATAAATAATAAATGGATATTTATTGAATTAACAAATTAATCAGATGGATGGGTCCGTTCCAATCCAGACCAGGTCTGAACCAGCAGACCCCAGGGGAGGCCCTAAAAGTTTCCTGAAGAATTTTCTCCGCCAGGAGAAATTATTTGACCTGACATACAGATTTTCAGGGACTGCTCAGCAAACTAGTCTTGTCCTTTGCTTTCATTTCCTTCCCTCACCCCTCTCCAACATAAACAGTCATAGTTTCTTGAAATGAAACTTCAGGATTTTATTGAGGGAGATAAGGGCTAAAGGGCACATGCTCACACACATATATACACACACACAAATACACACATACACTTCCTGAACATCATCAGACCTTAGCCACTCTAGACAGAGACTAAGCATCAAAAGAATGCTAAGTTGAGGTTGTGTCTCTATGACCTAAAGAGGGAAAGATAAGAATGGGAGGTTGGTGCTCAGTGGGTGCCCTTCCCCTCCCTCTAGCCCTCTGTAAATCCCTCCCTCCCAAAACACCAGGCATCATCCCAAACAAACACTCTAACAATTCTTGCATCATCTTACCCTGCTCCACAATAAAGACCCTCCCTCCCTTTATCCCTTCCCCTCACCACCAGAATCCAGTTTGCCAGCATAACTCCCAAATCTCCCTTCTTTAGCCTCTGGAGGGGGCCTATTTCCTACTCACTTAAGGGGGCAGGTTTGCAGTTGAGGGGTTCACCTATTGTTCCAGGTTGGGGCCCAACCCCCTGCCTCCCAATCCGGACCAGCCTCTTCTGGATTTTCCATATTCTCATAGGAATCACCATCTGCACAGCACAAGGGATTGGGTTAAAGGAGGAAAGGGAGATGAGAGAGAGAAGAGACCACTTGGATCCTAAAAAGCTTAGGCAGGGCTGAGGATTGAAGGATACTCACCTTCCTCCTGGCTTGGACCAGGCTGGGGATGAAAGTTCCGGCTATGAGGGGCAGCATATAGGATCCCT
Organism: Petaurus breviceps papuanus; assembly: GCF_028583685.1. Lineage (NCBI taxonomy): Eukaryota > Metazoa > Chordata > Mammalia > Diprotodontia > Petauridae > Petaurus > Petaurus breviceps. The sequence continues at coordinate 30,730,248 of NW_027185694.1, read as the reverse complement.
CTCATGTCTTCATAAGACTGAGACCCTGCTGGTAGGTGAAGGACAAAGGGATGCATGTGGAAAAGAAAAAGGTTAGACAGGGCAAGATAAATCCCAAGGAGTTGGGGGCCTGAGTTAATGGAACTAGCCTATATCTCACTACAGAAGTCATTAGGCTCAGTCTTGGTAAGCTGCATGAGGGCAGAAACCAGTATTTTATCTAAACTTTTAATCTTCTTCAATGCCCAACCTTATGCTCTGCACGTTTTTTGGAGTACTGAATGAATAGTTGTATTGAGTGTCAGGACCACTGAAGACAGAGTCATAATTAAGGTCAGAACTAGATTTGAGATAATAATGAAATAACTTCTGTTAAAAAACATTTAATACAGCATAGTAAGTACTATGTAGATGATTATTTCCTGCCCTTTACTGAAGGTCACAGACCAAGCAGATTGTCCCACATCTCACCAATCGAAGAAGCTTCCCGGCAGGTGTCCCACACAGGTCCTTTGGGGAGCAGGAAGCCTACAAAGGAAAGAAAAGGAGATTCTTTGTGTCCTTGGGCCTGCTATCATACACTTCTATTCCCCTTCCCAATCTCCCAGCCCCTAAGTGAGGAGCATTCTTGTCCCCACCTGTTGTTGTGTAGACAGGTGGGACCATTTCCTTGTTCTCATTCTCATAAGAATCAGCTGTTGGAGAGAGAAGGTGAAAGAGAAAGGAAAAGAACTGAGAAACTTGTCTCCATTGGAGCCTCTTGGGACTGCTCTATCTCCCCCTTTCCCCAGCTTCCCTCAGGCTCCTTGGTCTTTCAGGGTCCCCTCTCTCCAATCATCTAAGGTGTCCTCCCCTAATTCCTCATTACCAGTGGAGAAAGAATCATCCTCTATTTCTTCAGCAGACACATTTCTTTTCTCTTCATTCTCATAGCCCCAGTCATCTGGAGAGGGAAGGGAGTCAAAAAGAGGGCTGGACACTCCTGCCCACTGTCCTTTACTGACCTACCCGTGCATCCAATGCCTTAGAGAAAGGGAAGAAGGAGCTAGTGGGGGGAGGGGTGTTGCTGGGTAGGGGAAGACTAGGCTTAGTAACATGGAGGAGATTGGGCCCTGAATGAGGGGAGCAACACATTATTACCTTGGGAGATCTGATCCTGGCTATTTTCATAGGCCACAGAAGCCCCTTCACCATCTGGCTCCTCATAACCTTCCCCTTCCTCCTCTTCTGGATCTGTGGAATAGATGTGGTCACTGCCCCCAGTTTCCCCAGTTCATCTGATCCCCTATTCCCTCCTACATAGACTCCCATTTCTACTAACCAGATGCCCCATAACCTTAGATCCCTCAGAACCTGGAAACTAGACAATCCTCTTGCAAATACCTCCCCTATCCCCTGTGCCAAAAAGGGTGATAGGATAATGGATTGAGATCTCACATGGAAAATTAAATATCTTGTTGAGCCTCATTTTAAGATGAAGCAATTGAGGCCTACAGAAGGGAAATGACTTTCCCAAGGCCTAATAAGTATCAGAGGCAAAATTCCACTGATGATCATGACTCCTAATCCAATGTGCTTTCTACTATGCCATGCTTCTTTCTCCTTTGGCTTTGATGCTGGCTCTAGTCCAAGTCTGTGAAGAACAGATATACTCTTTTAAGAGTCAGTTACTCACTTTCCTGCCCTGGACTCCTAAGCCCAGGGATTCTTTTTTCCTGGTCCCTTCTGTATGGGTTCCCAAAGGACAGAGTAGCTTCTCCAAAGCCAGGGGTCCATTTCATGGTCCGAACTACATGACAGAAATGGAGTGATGTCAACTGAACCCTCACTACAACTAGAGAGTCCTTTTATTTCTCCCTAATTGACTCCCTATATCCCCTCTCTTCATGTCAAAACCCCTTGACATCATCTCCTACTCTTTTTTTCTACCAGTCACTGAAAAAGAGGTCCTAACCAATCCCTCTGTGTACTGTTGATTCTGTCCTCTCCAATCTTTTCCAGTATATAGAAACATTCTCTGTCTGTCTGCCTGTCTCCCTCCCTCTCTCTGTCTCTCTCTTTCTCTCCCTCCCTCCCTCCCTCTCTCTGTCTCTCTTTCTCTCTGTCTCTCTCTCTGTCTCTCTCTCTCT
>NW_027185694.1:30703207-30728040 GCF_028583685.1 Petaurus breviceps papuanus | reverse complement strand
TCTCTCTCTCTCTCTCTCTCTCTCTCTCTCTCTCTCTCTCTCTCCCCCTCTCACACACACACACACCCCTTCCACAACTCCTTAAAAAAAATCTTCACTAAACTCTGCCATCCCCTCAAGGTTGCTTTTTTAAAATCTTATATCTCTTTTTTTTCTCACCCAAATACCTTATAAAAGCTATCTACACTCACTACCTTCACTTCCTCTACTCTGTCTCACTCCTCAACCTCTGAAGCAATCTGGCTTCTGAATTCACTATTCAAATCAAACTGCTCTCTTTAAAGTTACCAATGATCTCATAATTGTCAAATCTGATAGTAACCTATCCACGCCAACCCTACCATAAAGAGATTACAGGGAGTCTGTGATTTTAGATGGGGGAAAAAATACATCTTTACTTCAATATAATTGTATTCCTTTGTAATCCTATGTATTTTATTTTCTACATTTAAAAACATTATTCTAGGAGCGGCTAGGTGGCACAGTGAATAGAGCACCAGCCTTGGAGTCAGGAGAACCTGAGTTCAAATACAGCCTCAGACACTTAACACTTACTAGCCGTGTGACCTTGAGCAAGTCACTTAACCCCAATTGCCCTGCCTTCCCCCCTCCAAAAAAAAAAAGCAAAAATATAAACATTATTCTAAGAAAGTGTCTATAGATTTCAGAATATTGCCAAAGGAATCTAAATCCCCGAAAAGTTGGGTATCTCTGACCTCATTTTAGAAATACCTGTTGCACTGTGGACCACCCTCTCCTCCTGGGCAGTCTCTCTTCTGTGGGTTTTAATGACACTGCCTTCTGCTTCTCTGCCATCTCACTTTTCAGCTTCCTTTACTGGCTCATGATCCATATTACATTCCCTAATTGTGGGTGTTCCCTAGAGTTCTTTTCTCTACACACACACTCTATCTTAGTAACCTGATCAGCTACCATGGGTTTAACTATCATTTCTATGAGGATGACTCCCAAATCTATATATCCAGCCCCAAGCTCTCCCCTGAGCTTTGGTCTCAAATCACCAATTGCCTATTGCACATTTCAAAATGGATGCCCCCTGGGGCAGCTAGGTGGCACAGTGAATAGAACACTGGCCTTGGAGTCAGGAGGACCTGAGTTCAAATTTGACCTCAGACATTTAACACTTACTAACCGTGTGACCTTGGGCAAGTCACTTAACCCCAATTGCCCAAAAAGCAAAAAAAAAAAAATAAAAAAATGGATGCCCCCAAATCATCTCAAACTCAATATAGCTAAAGGCAAACTCATTATCTTTCCCTTCAAACACACTCCTCTTACAAACTTCCCTATTTCTGTCAAAGGCATTACCATTCTTCTAGTCACACAGGTTCGTAACCTCAGCTTTATTCTGGATTCTTCCCTCGCCTATACACTACATGTTCAAACAATTTCCAGATCTTTCAGTTTCTACTCTACATCATTTCTCACTCATGATCCCTTTCTTTCACTCACACAGCTATCACCTTAGCCCAGATCCATATCACCTCTCACCTCGATTATTGCAATAGCCTCCCAAATTAGACTCCAGCTTCTCACCAGTTCATTACATCTTCCCCACTGCTGCCAGAGTGATTTTCCTTAAGCATGGATTTGGCCATGTCACTTCCTGACTCAATCAATTCCAATGCTTCTAGGATAAAATCTAAACTCTTCTATTTAGCTTTCTAAGCTCTTCACAACTGGCTCCCAACTATCTTTCCAGCCTCATAGAACATTACTCTCCCTCCTGCATTCTGTGATTCAGCCATATTAGCCTTTCTCTTCGTTCCACACACATTCCATCTCCTATTTTCACACCTTAGACCAGAGGTGGCCCCTAGGCCACATGTGGTCTTCTAGATCCTTGGTTGTGACCTTTTGACTGAGTCCAAGTTTTACAGAACAAATCTTTTTATCAAGGGTATTTGTTCCGTGAAGTTTGCATTGGTCAAAGAGCCACACTTGAGAACCTAGAGGGCCACATGTGGCCTCAATGCCACAGGTTCCCCACCCCTGCCTTAGACTGTCCCTCTCTTCTTTTAATATTCAGCTCAAGCATATAATAATAATCTTCTTTTAATGTTCTTTTAATATTCAGCCCAAGCATCATCTTCTACACAAAGATCCTGATCCCTCTCCCTCCCAAAATACTCTGTATTTAACTGCTTTACATGTATTTGCATTTATACACTTTCTATTCACGCTGTATATATTTATAGACATAATTGTTGTCTTCTCCATTAGAACTTAAGCTGGTTGCCAGTAGAGATTATTCTCAGCACCTTGCCCCTCCCAACTTCTCCTTCCTCTCCTTTATCCTCCCAATTTTTTCCTCCTCTCCTTTTCTAACTTCTCTAAAGAGAGAATCTTCAACTCATTCCTCTCTCTGAGCTCTCCTCTCCCCAAAAAGGCTCATCCATAGGCCTCAGGCTGGGATATGTCTTCAAGAAGACTGACTGGTGGAGTTTCAGGGTTGGGGCAGGAAGGGACCTAACTATTCTCTGGTATATCTCAGTTGGGAGTTCGGGGACCTTGCTCACCATTTCCAGGGTTTGACATCCCAGACAGGGGTAACACATTCCCATACTGACTCTGGGCCTCATTTCCTGGAGATGTCACTTTGAAGAACCTGATCACAGAATGAGAGGTGATGGAGAAACTGGAACACAAACCTATGGACTATGGGACAATTAAGGGGTAGGGGAAAAAGAAAGGGGCCTGAGGACTAGGCAGCGTTATGGAAAGAGCCCTGAACCCCTGCCTTTGACTTGTTTCCACATTTACTAGCTGTGTGATCTTGGGCAAATCCCTTAACTTCTTTGAGCCGCTTCATGAGCCTCTTTCATTATGATGAAATAATACCTGTACTACCACCTCATAGGTTTATTGTGAGGAAAACTCACAAAAAGAGATATATAAATGTGAATTATTGCTATTGACTGATATGGAAGAAACAAAGGGATGGGGGGAGAAGAACCTTAGTCCCAGGATAGGGGTAGGGATGCTGGCTTGGGATGAGGTTCAAAGGGATTGAGATTTCTCCAGATTGAAATTTCTTACCTCCTGGTGCGATCGGTCATCCGCTTCCTTTTTCTCCTTAAGACCAGGGCTAGCCAGGAGTCAGAGGAGGGTTTGGGTTGGAAACAGTCAGAAAGGCTGGAATTGGGGAGGGAGGCTAGACATAGACAGACACAGGTATGGGGCAGGAGGCTGCTGGCAAGGAGGCCACTCCTTCAGAAATTCTAAACTGAGATTATGATAGAGTGGAGGCCAGGACCAGGGACAGGGGCAGGGACAGGGAAGAAGGAGGTAGTCCCTCACCTTTCTGAACTTGGAGGAACACAACCAGGGTACCCAGACAGAAGGACACATAGGTCAGAGCAACAACTGGAACCTTCCAACCTCCAGCCCCCAAAAGCCAACGCCATACTGCAGAGGGATAAAAAGAACTATGAGATGGGGGAAATCTTCTTCTTCCCTCTCTCAACCTTCAGAGACAAGTACTAGACTGTGGGATAAGCAATCCCCACATACTTTCACGTTCATAACCCACAAACTGTGCCAAGAAGAAAGACCAAAAAAATTTTTTTTTAATTAAAAAAAAATCAGGGAAAAAAAAGAATACTAGATCTTTCATCTTTGTCCCCCAAGAGAAAGCTGAGAAGGACATGACTCTTCCTACCGGGCTGTGAGATGACTTTCAGCTCAATGCTAATGGTGAGGTTGCCAATTTTACAGAGGTAGGTACCAGCATCCTGGGGAACAGCTTGGGGCAGAATTAGCAGGGCACCTTCTCCTTTAGTGACTGTAACCCAGAACTCCCGGGCTGGGAGGCCCTTTCCCAGTTCCAGGCTCAGGAGGGAAGTGTTTTTTCCAGGGCGCCAATGAACCCATGATGTGGGGCCCAAGGTCAGGAAAGATGGAGGGTGTTCACAGGACAGCCAGAGGAGAGATCCTTGAGCCAGAGTCAGCTCCTTATAATCTGGAGGAGAAAGACCACAGTTCAACTTATTAATGTATTCATTCACACAACATAAGAGTTGGAAGGGACCTCAGCTTTCACCTTGTTCAACTCATGGCTGACTAAGAATATTCTCATCATGGTCATCCAGTCTTCAATCAAGGCTCTCAGGGATTAGAGAAGTGTGGGAAGATTATACTCAGTATTCATCACTAAATTCAGCTTCCATGGCAACAAGTGTGCCAAATAAAGTAAAAGAATAACAGAAAAGGGGGAATAAAAAAAAGAAAAGAAATTCAGACAAGAAAACTAGGATAGGATCACAGACTGAAAGCTGGAAGGTCATCTTGTTCAATGCCCTCAATTTAAACATGTAGAAACTGGGGGTCACAGAGGTACAGTGATTCACCCAGGCTCATAGAGCTAGTAAGTGTCAGAGGTGAGATTTAAACCCAATTTTTCCTAGTTCCAACATTAGCATTCTATCCACTATACCACACTCCTTACCTTCAATCAATCAAAAACATTTAATTAAGTACTTAAAGGAAGATTCAAAGAGTGACTTAAAATGAACCTAAAAAAGCTCCCCAAACAATGAGTACATGAATATATATATTATTTACTACATAAGGAAAGTAAGGAAAAATCTCCAGAAAAAAGCACAATAATACATTTTAGAAGCAAAAACATATGTAAAATTATGTTAATAATAGAAATTAAGAAAGACCTGGTATCTGTAAAAATGAGCATAAAATAAATGAAAACATAAAAAGTTGAACATGAAACTCAAATGCTTAGAAAAATCAGTGAAAAATGTTAATAAATTGGCAGCTAGGTGGCACAGTGCACAGAGTGCTGGGCCTGGAATCAGGAAGACAAGAGTTCAAATCCAGCCTCAGATCCTTACTAGCTGTATGACTGGACCAGTCACTTAACCTGTTTGTCTCAGTTTCCTCAATTGTAAAATGGGGATAATAATGGCACCTACCTAGAAGGGTTATTGTGAGGATCAAATGAGATAGAGCAAAACAAAAATAGTAATTCAAGGGAATACAGTACATTATGCTTTGCTGAATAAAAAAAAAGCAATATTTGCAAACATGATCTTAGATAAGGCAGAGGGGAAAATAGGTTCTATCAAGGGGGATAAACAGACAAACTACCTTTTACTTAAAAGCACCATGCATATTCTATACTCACTGACTATAGGACCTGCTGAGAACATGAAGGAAAAGCTAGCTGAAACACAAAAAATAACTAAATGATAATGCACCGATTGGAAATTTTGATGTTTCTCTTTCAAAAATGGATGAATCTAACAAAAATTAAAAAGAAGAAAATTAAAAATAAATATTAAATTTGACAGACTTAGGAGGAATATCACATAGGAATCTGAAAGAGAATGCCAATTTTTTTTGCAGACACGTGGAACCTTCATAGAAAAAAGATCATATCCTAAGGCATAAAGAACTCAAAAATAAATGCAAAAAGGAAGAAATCTTAACTATATTCTTTATAGACCATAATGCCATAAAAATAGTAATCAATGAGGAAAATATGAACAAATGAGGTAGAACTAAATGGAAACTAAAAGTTATATCCTAAGTAATGAGTGGGTCAAAGACTGAATCATAGAAAAAATGTATATACATGCATATACACATATATATCTAAATATGTATATGTTCAAGAGAATAATATTAATGACAAAACATAGAAAAATGTATATGATGGCACTAAAGCAATCAGTGGCAGATTTAAATCTCTGAACACTTTTTTAAAAGAGAAAAACAGAGGACTGATGAATTGGTCACATAAATTAGAAAACCAAAAAACTAATAATCCCAACACAAGCCCAAAAAAAGAAATTTTGAGAGTTTCTAAATGCATAGTTTTAATTGAGCTAATAAACAAAACAAAGAACTGATTTTTTTTTTAAATACCAGGGAAGGGGTAATCAAAATGCACACCAACTTGGGCTAGAGGGAGTGAAGAGATTGGGAGAAAATTTGAACTAAAAATCTTGTGGAAGTGAATAGTGAAAACTAAAAATTAATTAATTAATAAAAATAAATGAAATGGAAAAATAAAGATTTTATAAAACATTTTAAAAACTCAACAAAATTAACAACCAACTCTTGATTTTTTTTTTGCTTTTTGGAGGGCAGTTGGGGTTAAGTGACTTGCCCAAAGTCACATGGCTAGTAAGTGTGCCAAGTGTCTGAGGCCGGATTTGAACTCAGGTCCTCCTGACTCCAGGGCCGGTGCTCTATTCACTGTGCCACCTAGCCGTCCCAAACTCATTTGATCTTTCTAAGAAAAAAAGGAAAGGAAAACAAACTTACCAAAATTTAAAATGAAAAGGGAAGATAACAATTAGTAGAGTGGAAACAAAGAAAATTAACTAGAATATCTAATTTTTGTTTGTTGAGCCCTGTGATTTCATTTTCATAGGGAACTCCCCAGTATGGGAAATTCCCCCTACCAATGTATATTAGCAATTCCTGTAATATATTCTTATAGATTTTCTTAGAGACATTGAGAAGTTTTTTGCCCATAACCATATGGTCAATATATGCCAAAGGCAGGCTTTGAACCCAGGTATTCCTAACTCCAAAGCCAATCCTCTCTTCGGTACTCAACACTGCCTCTTGTATTCAGTTATATGCCAACAAAATTGAAAGTCTAAATAAAGTAGATTGATATCTAAAAAAGTATAAAATTCTGAGATAAGGAAAACAGGAAATAGATAGCACAATCTCAGAATGAGAAATTAGGCAAGTCATAGATGAACTGTCACAGAAAAAAAATTCCCAAACCAGACTGATTTACATGTACATTCTGGAAAATATTTAAAGACCAAATAATCCCCATACTATATAAACTATTTTCAAAAATACCAAATTAGTTCTATGAGACAAACATGGTCCTGATACCCAAACCAGGGAAGGAAAAAGCAGAAAAAGATAATAATAGATTATCACTAATTAATATTAATACAAAAATGTTAAACAAAATACTGTCAAAGGTAATAAATACAGTAACGTATTACAAAGAAAGATTAATCATGACCAAGTTGGATTTATACTAGTATAACGGGAACAGCATATGCTCAGAGTATTTCTGACTGAGCATTCTTAAGTGGAAAAGTTTAGGGAGACTACTTCCGGGAGACTCTGTAATAATATAATTATTACATTATTAATGTAATTCTGTAATTAATGTCATAGAAGAAGAGCCTTAGATCAAGAGGCTTGAGCTCTTATAGACATTCTGCAACTGAATCTGACCTGATAACTACATGGTTAGGAGAAGCCCTTTTGATTGGTTAGGTGACTGGAACCAGCAGTGCGGTTAAAAGGTATTAGCAACTGGAGCCTCCCTAGCTCTTCTCTTAGGCTGTTCCTTCCTGGTTTGAATTCTTTGGGGATGGTGTCTATATAGAGACAATACTATAAAGGGAGAAGCCTTGAGCCTTCTCCCCAGTGAGGTCAGCACTGACCTAGTGAAACAAGTCTTGGTTCCTTTGCTTCTGAATTTTTCCCTTTCCATTTCAGGTAGAGGGATTAGAGACTCTGACCTTGTTAATTTTAAAAGGTTGAGAGCGTGGGGATGGTTAGTTGGTGCAGTGAATAGAGCACCGGCCCTGGAGTCAGGAGGACCTGAGTTCAAATGTGACCTCAGACATTTAACACTTACTAGCCGTGTGACCTTGGGCAAGTCACTTAACCCCAATTGCCCTGCCCTCCCCCCTCCAAAAAAGCAAAAACAAAACAAAAAATAAAAGGTTAAGAGAGCAAGGCTCCTGGCATCCTGTCATTTCTGCACTCGGGGTTGTGCAGTCAATTCGGCATCGATGCCCTGGAGAGTATGGCATGACCTTCAGGACACAGCTGTAAGTGAGACAAAGACTCATCTGGAAGCCAAGCCACATTTGAACATGAACTTTGTAAAGTCAATGTTATGCAGGAACTTAGCTGAGTTTGAGCCCATTCTCCTCAGAGACCAAGGTGGGCTAGAGTGTGCCCCTAAGGTGTCAATATTCATACTTTTGTTCTTGCTTAGAAGTAAATATCCCTTGTAAAAGCTAACTGATGTTAAATGGTTAAAAGGAAAAGGGGCTCTAGTCACTGGTCTAGAACAGTGGGTAGAAACACAACTTATGAGGGCTTGGTATGATAGCAGTAGAGAAAAGACACTACCTAACTCTTCAGGGTACTCTTAGATACCTGGGGGGAGAGATAGCCACCTGGCTCCAGGATACTGGGTCAGAGAGTACTCACTACTTTAGGAGTATAAGGACGGTTCAATATGAAGAAAATAATTAGTATAATAAATCGCTGTAATAATGTGCTGGGGGTTGGTTGAGAGTCCATATTTAATTTGATAATCCCCGTCCCTAATCAACTTGCAGACATTAGTCTGGACATTTGTTGGAAGGGGGTCTCCTTTTCATGGAGTTAAATCTGTGTCCTACCCCATAGCTAAGAGGGCATTAGGGACTCTTCTGGATGATTCCCAGGGACTGGGAATGCCTCTTGAGAAAACAGACTCCTGTCAGAGGACACATTCCCTCTGTGGTCCATCCGCATGAGCTATGAAACAGCCCATCTCTTTTTACTCTTTTTTGTTTTACATGTTTTTTTTTTCTTTTATATTTCCCTTTTCCTTCACCCCCAGGAGCAAAAAAATGGCAACTTTCAATAGAAGAAGCATGTTACAAGCATCTTAAGATTCCCCAGGTGAGCCTGAGAGGGGAGTTTCTCAACTTCCACTTCCACTTCCACACCACCTTCAGCCTTTCTGTTTCACTTTCTGAGCACAAGTCAGACATGAACAATCCTGACAATAGATATTTCTAGATCTGAGGATTGACCTCATGGCTAACTCTGAATTCCAAAGTTCATGAATTTGAGAGTCAAACACTGGCCTCCCATAGAGAGATTTCCTTAACTGCCCACTTCTCAGGAAAAAAAAAGAATCCAGCAGCTAAAGATTAAAGCCAGGCCAGGAGATCTGGACCACACCAACCCTCCATGACATTGTTGTGAGCTGCTCAGAGCAAATCTGAAGTAAATGGGCAGTATTTGCTCCCCAGTCCCCCAAAGTGTCTTTATTTTCTGGAAGGAGTCTAATTGGCTATATGATTATTTTATGTTTCCTGTACTTTCTTACAGATGTTGAATTCTTTGTTATGGTGGGTGACATGAAGGATGTTGTATTCTTGTTACTTATAATGTCCATTGATGGAAGTACAGGAGTTGGGAAGCCTATTACCCACTTTAGGGTAAACAAATCATATCTAAACTTTGTTTTGGAGATTTCCCTGAGTTTTACTCTTTGGTTGGGATATAACAAGTCAAAAGGACAAACTCATTCCAATCAGGTCCCCATGATTGAGGTCAGTCTGTGTGAGCTCAGTCTCTGGAAGAACCCTGAACCATGAGTGACAAAAACAAACAAAAAGAAGAAAACCACATAACTGTATCACTAGGTGCAGGAAAAGCCTTCATCAAAGTATAGTACTCATTTACATTAAAGCACTGAAAAAAATAATAATGGAAGAATCTTTCTTCAATATGATTTTTTTTAATTGGCTAAAACTAAGAGATACCATTATATTATAATGGAAACATTAAAAGTTTTCCCCAAAAGATCAGGGGTAAAGCAAAGATACCTTCTAGTACCATTATTATTTAATATAATACTATAAATTCTGGCTATAGCAATAAGACAAGAAAAAGAAATTAGTGAAATAAGTATTAACAAAGCAGAGGCAAAAATAAACCTATCTGAGAATAAGGTAATGGTTTATTTAGAAAACCCTTGAAAATTATCAGAAAATTAATTGAGATAATAGTTTCAGCAAGGAAATACAATACAAAATAAGTCTACAAAAATAATCGATATTTCTACATATACTAAAAATCAATAGGGGAAATGAATAGAAAACAACACACCTTAAAATAATAGTAACATACATTAAACATCTGGGAGCTAACCAACTAGGATACAACTAGCACTTGTTATAAAATAATTTGTATAAATTTGTACTATGAGAGTAGATTTTTCCTCCATGTTATCTCTCCTTTCCTCACTAAATGAGGAATGAAAGAAAATATATGGATCTGAAAGTGAAGGAAATAATATTAATTTTAATCTTGAGTGGGGCTCTTTAAAAAAAACACAGGATATTTGTTGGTCTGACAGGGCCAGACCACCAACCAAGACAGACCATCTCAGGGCAGATGTCACCCTTGCCTATACCAAGGGAGGTATCTCTCGTGCATCCAGGGGTTTGAAACCGTGACCACTGGACACAAGAGATGCCAGAGAGAGTTGTCAGAACCAAGTAAGAGGACTAAGCAGAGATTCCAGGGGACAGATTGAGATGGCTCCTGACCTTGACTAGTCTGAGGAACTGATTCTAAATGAGCAAAGCAGGATTCAGAGAGATAGAATATTCTACCACCCTATGACTGGGATATTACAGCCCTCTTCTATACCAATAGTATTAGGCTAAATTCTTTCCTCTAATCAAAGTAAATTATAAACTCAACACATTAATTGACTGGCTGCTGCTGCTGTCAGACATAGAGTTGGCCTATTCCTTTCCTGAGCAGTGGAACACTGAAGTTTATTACAGGGTAAGCTATAAATAAATAGCCTGAATGTAACATGAATTGAGAGAATCTGAGTTCTTTCTCTATCGGCCTCAGCAATCTTAGATCTTTCCAGCCCCCTTCCTGGATTGGCTGGCCATTTCTCTACCTCTCCCCAAACTTGGCATTTGCACTCTCCTTTAGAGAGAAGTAGGCCAGAGCTCAGATCAAGGGTCTAAGGAGAAGGATTTATATTTGCAAGGAAAAGGTCACCTCTTCCCTAAAAACTGGAGCGGAGCAAAGGAAAAGACATCAAAGGAAGATGTTGGCATGATTTAAACTGTAGAATTGGGAAGAAGGGGGAGCTTGGTCCTTAGCTTCATTTTTTTAGGTAAGTATTTGTTGAAGCCCTCAGCTGAGAGAGAGGGAAAGGAAATGGTCTTGTAGGCTCATTCTAGGGTTTTAAAATGTAAAAAATCTTCATTTGTATAGAATATTTCATAAATCTCACACAACTGCCTCACTAGTTTTGATCCCACCCAGGAGAAAAATCACTAAAAAAAAATAAATCTTATGCCTCATTTCTGTTCCAGATCTACATGACCTACCAAAAAAACAAAAAACAAAACCAAAACCCACCTACTCACATTATAGATTAGAATACTTTTGCCATAACAAAGAAACTCATTTTACAGCAAAAACCATGGAACAATTCAACAGTTTGGAAGAAAACGAGTTTAACATTTTATACCATATACCATAATATATTCCAAAATGCTAACTGATCTAAACATAAAAAGCTACCTGAACTAAAAAGTAATAAAAGAAAATAAGATTTTTTTTGCACCTGTGGAAAGGCGAAAAACTTAACCAGTCATAATAGAGAAGAAATTATTTTAGACAAAATAGATCATTTTGATTATATAAAAATGATGTATACATTATTTAATTTCATACGTTATATACAATGCAACCAGACTATGAAGAAAAGATATAGACTAAAAGGAAAATCTTTGCACTAAACATGTCTGATAAAAACCTGACACCCAAAAAGAGAAAAATAAACCCTTTAAGAGTCAACAGCCAATAAATGTATCAAAGAAGAGGGGAAGGAAAGAGAACAAGGATTTATATAGTACCTACTAGGCACTAGGCACTGTTCTAATTACACAAATTATCTCATCTGATCCTCACAACAACCCTGGGCTGTGTGTGCTGTCATTATCCCCATTTTACAGATGAGGAAACTGAGGCAAACAGCTTAAGTAACTTGCCCAGAAAGACCTGAGTTCAAATCCAGCCTCAGACACTTAATAGCTGTGTGACCTTGGGGAAGCCACTTAACCACAGATGGCTAGCCATTCCACTATCTTCTTCAAAGAAACCCCAAATGAGGTCAGAAAGAATCAGACATGACTCAAATGACTTAATAACAATAGCACAGGGAGAGAAGGCCTGAACTAAGATGGTAGCTCTGTGAATGGAGACAAGGAATAGGGTGATAGGAAGCTAGATATGGAAAGATTTGGTAATTGATTGGATATGGGGGGTAAAGGAGGAAGAAGTAAGGAGTAAAGGATAATGCCAAGATTATGCACCTGGATGACTAGTAGGATGGTGGTATCTTCAACAAAAATAGAGGAATTTGGGGCAGCTAGGTGGCACAGTGAATTGAGCACCAGCCCTAGAGTCAGGAGGACCTGAGTTCAAATCGGGCCTCAGACACTTAACACAAAAACTAGCCATGTGACCTTGGGCAAGTTGCTTAACCCCAATTGCCCTCCAAAAAAAAAGAGGAATTTGGAAGAGTGGAGTGTTTTAGATATGTTGAATCTAAGATGTCTCTATACAATACAATTTGATGTACAATTGAAATACAATTTGAAATGTTCAATAGATGGTGATGCAGGACTTCATCAAGGAAGATACTGAAACTGAGTATCTGGGAGTCATTTGTGTACAAATAACTGCTAAACCCATGGGATCTGGTTAGGTTACCAAGAGGGAGCACAGAGGAAGAAGATAGCTTTGGAGAGCTGCCTAAGACACAGAGGTTCAGTAACTTGCTTACTATACCATAGCTAGTGTATGTGCCAGAGACAGGACTTAAATGGAGGTCTTCCTGACTCCAAGACCAGCCCTCTACTGACTACACGTTGCTTCTCCCATCGTTTTTCTTTTGGGACAATTGCTTTTGTCAAGTCTACATAACACAATCTCTTCAGTCATTCCCAAGTCAATGGGTAGCCATTGGGTTTCCAGTTTGCTTGACTGTTAGTTTTATTTTGTTGTATGTGGAATCTTTCTGTCTGTCTCTGACTTCCTTGGGGTGGAGTACATGTACAAAAATGAAATCTCTTTGTCAAAGGTTATGAATAATTTAGTGACATTTCTCACAGAACACTCCCAGTGGTAATAGCAAAAAGTCAGATACAAATTATACTCAGTGATTGGAGAATATTCAGATAAAGTGTGATATAGGAATGTAGGGATGGGGATAGGGATTTCATTGATACAAGTTGGTGCCTTTTTGTAATTATATTCTTAGCTGCCTAGTGCCCTGAGAGATTAAGTGATTTTCCAAGGGTTATACAGTTAGGAATATAATAAAAATAAAATATTTTTGCACCAGGCTTAGATGAAATGATACAGAGTAAAGAAAATAGTATAAAGAAGTATGGTGCCATGAAAAGAGCCCTGGCTTTGGGGTCAGAAGCCCTCAGGTTGATTCTGCCATGAATTAGAATCTTGTTTCTGTTTTGCCATAAAAAATATCAATGTGTATTATTGTGTAGCACCTTCTATGTGCCAGGCACTTTACAAATATTATCTCACAACAATATTGTGAGGTAGGTGCTATTATGATCCCCATTTTACAGTTGAGGAAACTGAGGCAAACAGAGGTTTCTAAGTGACTAGCTCAAGGTTACACATCTAGTGAATGTCTGAGGCTACATTTGAACTCATGTCTTCCTTATTCAGACCCATTGAACCATCTAAGCCCCTTAGCCTATCTATCTAGGCCTCAGGTTCCTTATCTGTAAAATAAGGGTACTGGACTAGACCACCTGCAAGGCCCATTTCAGCCCTAAATCTATGATTCCATTATGGCAGGAACCATCCTTTCTCTCCCTACCCCCACCTACCTCCATGGAACATGCCTAGCTAGAGCCGTGATTCCTGGCTCCACATGGAAGCTTTGGGATGGGGCTATGGGGCTGTGGAAGAGTCTACTTCTAACCAAATATGACTCATCATTGAGGGCTTTCCACAGTGGGTTAATGAGTCTGTTTATTGGCTATGGAGCCAGAAGATCAGAGGACTCAGAGAATGTACTAAAAGTAGGAGAGGCTTTCTGCTTTTCCAGTTTCAAATAACAAAGGACTGTTTTGATGTAAATCTGGAGAGTTGGGTCAGGGAGGGGCAGCAGGTTCCATTCTATTGCCCCAGCCTCAGTGTGGCCACAAGCACAGGGAAGCTAAAGCACATGACCTACTTCTTTTGTTTTGGTTCTTTCCTGAACTTAATTAAAGTTTAAGGGAAGTTAGGTGTCCCTGGAGTCATGAAGATTCATCTTCCTGAGTTCAAATCCAGCCTCAGACACTTACTAGCTGTGTGACTTTGGGCAAGTCATTTAACTTTATAGGACTAGGGCAGGAGTGAAGAACCTGTGACCTTGAGGCCAGACATGTCCCTCTATTCCTCAAGTGAGGCGCTTTGGCTGAATCCAAACTTCACAGAATAAATACCCTTAATGAAGGATTTGTTCTATAAAGCTTGGACTCAGTCAAAAAGTCAACCCAAGGACCTAGAAGGCCACATGTGGCCTTAAGGCCACAGGTTCTCCACAGCTGGACTAGGGTCCCTTTGCATTGGACCTGACTCATAGAAGGTAAGACTTCTACAATGGAAAGGACTGTCACTCACGAGAGGATTAGGCCAAGCCTGGTCATTTTACCAGCAGATGTATACCAGGAGTTGTTTAGACAATGAAGTGAAAATTGTCTAATTTGTAGTCTTGCAAACTACTGCAACGTTCTGAGGAAGTTTAAGTACTAGGAAAACATTCTGTACCAGTAATTATAAATTAAGTTGCTGATTTCTGTTTAGCTAATGTACATGTGAGTCTTTTATGTCTAACATTTCTTGAGTGTATAGAAATAAACTACTTGTCCCATACTTGATTAATATTGTGTATTAAATATCTTTTTACTCATTTGGGGGGAGATCCTAGATATAATGTATTAAGTAAAATCATCCCCAGGAGTGTCAGAGGATGGGGATTTAATGAGCCACTGAGTGAGAGAACAACTCTTCTCGTTATAGCAGGCTCCCCAGAACCAAACCTGGTCCAAATTGCAAGCCTGAGGACAGAACCAGCAGTGAGTGAAGTGTCCCTATACCCTGAGATAACTGAGCAGTAGTTCCTCAGGGTTAGACTATGAAGCCTACCCAAAATAATATTAATAATTATTAAGAATATATTATTTAATGTTAATTAAGAATATAAATAGCAAGGATAATATAAATATTACAAATAATTAAGAATATAGTAAGTGATGAAAAACTCAGGTTAAGTATGATGGTACCAACTGGTGAAATTTAAAGACGCAGTCTTCCTTTAAAAAATTTTTTTAACAATCAATAAATTTTAGAAGTATAGAATTGCAAAAATTATTGTAGGCAAGACCCTAGGCCTGGTGCCTTTCTCAGCTGTTAGGAGGAGTATAGTTTGTAGGTTTTCTGCCTGTGTTTGCCTCCCTTATGAAAATAAAATGTAACAAACAAAAAACAACAACATATTCCAAAACGATTTGGTTACAAATAAAAGCAAGGATCAGCAGAACAGACTAGATGAGGAATAATTAGAAACCATCAGACTCAAGAACACAATTCAACAAACTCAAGACCATTAGTTAACTTGGGAGGTAACACCCCATTTGAAAATATCTACTGGGAAAATAAGAAAGCACTTTGAAAAAATTAGGTTTCTAAATGACTAAAAAATTCATACTCTTTAATTCATAGATACCACATGAATGTACTCTAGTCATGTACTCTAAGAAAGTAAAAGGCAAAAAGATCCTATGTACACTAAATATTCATAACATTTTTTGTTGTAACAAAGAATTGGAAATAAAATGGATTCATTGGAAAATGCTAAACAAATTATGCTACATGAACAAATGAAATACTTCTGATTCATATGTGATAATGAATATGGAGAATACAGAGAAGCATGGAAAAACTTGTTTAAATTGATGGAATGAAGTATGCAAAACCAGGAAAGCAATATGCAGAGTGATTATATCAGCGTAAACAGAAAAGGCACACACACAAAAGGAAAATACTGCAACTATAATGACTGATCACGACCTTAGAATTCATAGAAAACACTTTCCTCACCAATTTACAGAGATGGTGGGGAATAAGCATGTGGAATATTATAAAAGTTACCAGGCATGTGTCCACTGGTTTTGCTAAACTGTTTCTTCTTTCCCCTCACTCCACCCCTAACTTTCTTTTTTTCTAATATTTGTTGCAAGGAGAGAAACAAGTGTTGTGTAAAAAAGAAAAAGTATAGCAAAAAAAATTAGATAAAAATGTAAAAAAAATTATCAATAAAATAAATAAAAAGTAATAACATATTCCCAAATCAGATTAAATTATTTGTGGATTATCAGTGTACACAAACAAAAGCTCAAATAAGGAGGAACCCAACACCTCCCAAGTCAGTCTATTCCACTTTTGGACAGCAATAATTGTTGAGAAGTTTTTCTTACTATTAAACCTCAATATACTTTCACCCACTACTCCTAGTTCATGTGCTGGAGAAGGCAATGGCAAACCACTCTAATATCTTTTGGGACAACTAGGTGGTACGGTGGATAGAGTGCTAGTCCTGAACTCAAAAAGACCTGAGTTCAAATCCAACCTCAGACACTAGCTGTGTGACCTTAGGTAAGTCACTTAACCCTGTTTGCCTCAGTTTCCTTATCTGCAAAATGAGCTGGAGAAGACAATGGCAAACTACTCCAGTATCTTTTCCAGAAAAACCCCAAATGAGACATGACTAAAAGACATTCTTAGTTCTCCCTTCAGTGGATGAGAAGAACAAGGTCTATTTTTTTATTGGATAGACCTTCAAATGCTTGAATACAGCCATCACGTCTTCCCCTAAGGCTTCTCTTCTTCAGGCTAAGCATCTCCAGTCCCTTCACCTTATATTCTTATGGCATGATGTCCACACTCTTCACCAATTTGGTCACCTTCTTTTGGACACTCTTCAGTTTCTCAGTGTCCTCCCTAAAACATGCCACCTCAATATACTAGCTAGGGTCTGATCAGGACGGAGTACAGTGGGACTATCAATTCCCTAACTCCAAACATTCTCATTCCATCAACATTTACTAATTCAAAAACAATCTAGTGTTACAATATACACATACAATACTATGTGTATGTGGTATATGTATATATGTATATCATATACATATATGTATATATAATATATACATGTATGTGTATATCATACACATGTATCGTATGTGATACATAATATCGTGTATGCATATATGATATGCTGTATTATATATGATACATTATATTATCGTGTACACATATATGATGTTGTGTGTATACATGTGTCATATATGATACATAATATCGTATATGTGTATATAATATACATCTCTATATAATGTGTATATATCATGTGTACATGTATGTATATATTATGTGTATACACACACATACACATATACCATTGTGCCTGGCACTAGGGGACACATAAAGATAAATAAGACAAAGGACTTGACCTCATGGGGCTTAGAGCACAGTGGAGGGACAGAAATAAAAGGAATGTTTGTGAACCTGGGGTGCTGAATTTTATTCTTTTTCTTGGTAATGAAGCATACCTGCAATAATGATATATTTTGTAATATCTTTTTTCTCCACTCTCTCTCTGGACCAAGACAGGGGAGATGTGAATAAAGTTTCTTGTAAACTGGTAAAAATGAGGGGGCTTAGCCTAGACCAGTGGTTCTTAAATGTAGTCCAGGAGGGTCCTCAATATTCTTTCAGGGGGTGTATAAGTTCAAAACTATTTTCATAATAATATTAAGATGCTTTACTTTCTAAACATGGTAAACATCAACAGATATAACCCAAATAAACAAAACCTTTGGGGGAGGCATCCTCAATAATTTTTAAGGCTGTACAAGGGTCCTGAGACCTGAGCTGGATTAGATGATCCCTAAGGTTCTTTCCAAGTAGCACAGTGAAACGGAAAGAGTATTGATTTGGAGCCAGAACTGCAATGAAATGCTCACTGAATTACTTTCTACTGTAGCTGTGTGAGACCTTGGGCAAGTCACTCAGTCACTACTGGCCTGAGTTTCCACAACTGTGAAAGTGAGAAAGTTGTTCAAGATGGCCTTTAAGGTCCCTCCCCTATCTAAATCTATGACCCTATGAATGTGAGAAGAGCACAAAACCTCCTTCCACAAGTAAATGGTAAGGATTCCCAATGGGCTGAGCAAACTTTCTTACTATAGAATCAGGGAATTTCCTTAGTCTCATGAAGTGAATAGCCTATCAAAAAATGTTGCGCATGACCACCAATAGAACTATAGTTACTTATTTATAAATTATATATATATATATGTATGTGTGTATGTATATATATATGCTACTGCTCTAATACTTATACATTGTAAAATTTACACAAAAATAGGTATTAAAAAAAGATGAGGTAAAAGTTAAATAATTTTTGATCCTAAAGTCAATAGAAAGTCATTAGAATTTCCTGAGTAAGAGAACTGACATGGTCAGATCTGCCACCCAGCTTCCCAAGCTCCAACAGCTTGGACCCCTTCAGGTCATGGGCCCCTAGTTCTGGAGACCATTGGTCTACACTCACAATGTAGATGGAGCAGGTTGAAGGAAGAGATGATGAAAGAGTGTTATGGGACCAAAAGGTACCATTCTCATAAGAGGCCAGGACAGGAGTAACCCTAGGAATGACCTCCAGGCCTAGAGAATTACAGAGCCCAGGAAGGCCCTGGGGAATTTTCCCCAGATTTGGTATCTCCCAGTCTGTACTAGGCTGCTCATTTATTTTATCCATGCTTCCAATTGTTTTCATCCTTCCCTTTTATTTAATAAAACATCACATAGATATATGACATTTTAAGGTTTACAAAGTATTTTCCCCATAATAAACCTGTGAGGTAGTAATTCTAAGTATTATGATCTCCATTTAATTCAAGTGACTCACTTATGGTCATATAGCTAAGAAATGTCAAGTCAGGATACCCACCCCAGGATCCTCAATTCCAAATTCAATGCTCTTTCCATAGCAGCATCATGAATTTATACTTTTTTTCAACCCCCACTAAAGTCCTCCTTGGAAGTCTGGTGGGGAGATGGTCCTGGTTTCTTGGAAGCCACGCTAATAATGGATTGCCAACCCTGTCGGTTCCTGTCAAGTTGGAAAGGCTTCGAGAACAGACACAGCCACAGACTTTGTACTTGCCATCCCAGAACCAGCCTAGCTCACTGCAGACTGGCTCTTCAGAAGATCGACAAGATCAGAGAGTAGATGATGAGTTGTTTTGGTCACACCCACTCATAGGATCATAAAACATTAGAGCTGGAAGAAACTTTAGAGAGGTCTAATCCAGGGGCTCTTGACCTGTTTGTTTGCATGTGTGTGTGTGTGTCTTAGACTGCTTTGGCAGAATAATGCTTTTAAATGCATAAAATGAAATACAGAGGATTACATCGGAAAACAATTACACTGGATTATAATTATCCAAATATTTTAAAAAACAAGCTCACAGACCTTCTGGACAAGGTCTAATCCAACCCTTTCATTTTACAAAAGAGAAAACAACCCTAAAAGGCACAGAGGGGATTGAACGGATTTATCCAATTTGGAATTTGAACCCAGGTCCTTTTGTAAATTCCATGATCTTTGTACTATCACATTTCCTTTTGCCACAGCTTTGGTGGACAAAACACATCCCATCCATCAATGAAATGGTGGGTCTTTTGAAATATGGAAATATTCCAGATTTATAAATAAAAATTCTTGCTAAAGCCCAGAATAGTTCAGATGTGATGAGGCAAAGAGGTGGGAAATTGGGGAGCAGCCTGGACAATACATTGGACTTGGAATCTGGGGACCTCAGTTTGAATTCTGGTTTAGATTCTATTACTAGCTGTGTGACCGTGGGAAGTCACAAGAATTCTCTGAGGCTCAATTGATTCTGTAAAATGAAAATACACACCCCTGAACTTCCTACCTTACAGGATTACTATGAAGCAAGTGCTTCCTGAACCTGAAAGCCTGGGGACAAACGAGGACATAGGAAATGTCATAGAAAGTACTATGAGATTACAGGATCACAGGAAAGTTAGCTGGCTATGGGGTTCAACTCATCCTCAAAAGAGAAAATACCACTAAAACATACCTAAAAGTGGTGATTCAGCATCTACTTGAAGACTTCCAATGAAGAAGACCCAACTACTTCCTGAGGTAACCCCTTCAACCTCTGGATTGGCTCTGATTGTTAACAAAATTTTTCAGGACATCAAAGACTAGATTTGAGGCAAATCTTCTACCCTTTGCTCCTAGGTCTGCCCTCTCCCCAGGGAACAGATCAAGCCTCTCTTCCATCGGACAGCCCTTCAAAGCATGAATACAGATCAGATGAGGGAGAGATCTAGGAATCAAGCAAGGCTTGGAAAGGTTTGGAAGGATCAGTGTGATGTCAACATGTGGAGAAGGGAAGGAAACAAGCATTTTATTAAGCATTTACTGTGTGCCAGGCATTGTGCTAAGTATTATCTTATTTGATCCCTACAATAACCCTGGGAGGGAGAAGCTATTATTATCCCCATTTTACAGACAAGGTAACCATGCAGGATGGAGGTTCAATTATTTGCCCAGCGTCACACAGCTAGTAAGTGTCTGAAGCTGCATTTGAATTCATTTCTTCCTGAGTCTCCTCTGTATTGGGAGTATTCTAGGTGTAAGAGACAGTCTAGGCTGAACTCTAGGAGGAAGGAGGCAGCTCCTATTGTTTAATAATTAATAATAATAGGTAGCAGTTACAGAGCACCTATGTATCAGACACTCTAAGCACTTTACAAATACAACCTTCAAGGTATTATTATCCCCATTTTACAGTTAAGGAAACTGAGACAAACAGAGATTAAGTGACTTAACCAAGGTCACACAGCTAGTAAGTGTCTGCCACTGGATTTGAACTCAGGTCTTTCTGAATCCAGACCCAGAGTTCTATCCACTTTGCCACCTAGCTGCTCTCCACCCAGTATCCTTGACCTAGACCACACCTGCTTAACTTCTTCTTGTCTCCCTCTCCGATAACCTCCTACTTACCCTCTATTTGGCTCTGGTTATTACATGGATTGAAGGGACCCCACAGCTCAGGTTTGTCCTCAGCCCATATATATAGTGTGGGATCAGTTTGGAACCTGTATCTTGAAGGCGATACCTTCCCAACACCACAACTCTCTGGGCCTGTAGCATTCCACTGGAAAAGTTCACCTAGCAACACAGAGATGGAGAGAGATAGAGGCAGAGGAAGGTCAAGGATGACTTGGAGCTGGGCTTAGGGACATCCTCTGGAGATAGCTCTCAGTCTTGTCTTCATATCTCAGAGCCTTTCCTACGGATCCAGTCTTAATAAGTCTATTGGCATCTCCCATCATCCTGCCCACTGACACCCTCCGGATTCTTAACAATCTCTTTTCCCTCAGGCTCCCTAACAACAGGCCATTCTGTGGATCATAAGATTTAGAGCTGACAAAGACCTTATCGATCATCCTGTCTGAAGCACTCATTTTATAGGTGAAGAGTCTAAGAATCAAAAAGGGAAAATATGACTTCCTCACAATCACACAAGGAGGAAGTGACTGAATCCAGATTCAGACTCTTGTCTTTTTACCCCAATTCTAATGTTCCTTCAAAGATACTGTTTTTTCAGCAGAAGGGGAAACTGAGGCCCAGAGCCATTGCCTTCCCCCACCCTTGACCCCCGGTCGGGACCCTCACCACTGCCCTTGACGCTGATAGCAGCCCCTGGTTTCAACTCTTGCTTTGTCAGTGGTCCCCATTCACAGAGGTAGAAGCCCCCAGACTTGGCTGAGACGTTATAGATGAAGAGGGAGATGTTCGAGGGTCCCACCTGGGCCCCCAGCCCTGGGCTTTTCAGGGTTAGTTGCTGCAAAGAGGACAACTGCCCTCCTCCAGACCAGGTGATCGGCTCAAAGGGTCCCTCCCTGGGGCCGATGAGGCATGGCAACACTGCATTCATCCCCTCTGTGGAGAGAGAGAGGAGAGTGGGGGAGAAAGGGTGAGGAAGTGGCAACATGAATCTGGGGCCTAAGAACAAGCTCCAACTCTCACTAGTTACAGGACCACAGACTCCGTTCCATCATTTTTCTGAGGCTGTTTCCTTATCTAAGAGGAGTAGAAATACTTGCTGCTTCTCAGGGTTCTTATGAAGAAATGGCTCAAAAACATTAAAATTAAAATGTGAATTGTTTTTCTTTATCATCTTTACTTTGTCTTCTCCCCATCATCAACCCAACCCTTACCCTAAGCCCAGGAGACATTTTGGTTCAATCCCAAAAGGACGCTGAATTTAAAGTTGGAAAGGACCTTTGTCTGATGTCTGATCTCATTTTACAGAGGAAGAAAATGAAGCCCTGAGATAGATAAACTATCCAAGGTGACACGACAGTTTGGTGGCCAAGCTGGAAGGAGGGCCCCACATCTCTGCTTGTTCCTACCTTCAGTCTCCACACTCAGTGGGTCTTGGGGCTCAGCATCCTGTGGGGTAAGAAAGAGAAAGAAGAGGAGAAGGAAGAGGAGGAGAAAGAAAGGGGGCTGCTGCATGGCGAGCTTGGCTATAACTTTGATGGGTGTCGGGATCCGCGAGGTGGATGCTGGGGGAGGCAGGGGCTGGTGGGAGTTGCTGAACCAAAACCATGGTTGCACTGTCAGAGGCAGCCTACCAACCCAGTTGCCCCAGGGAGGAAGGGAGGCCACCCACAGTCAGGTCCCCTCAGGGACTCACACAGCTCTGTTTCTCCCCCAAATAGCCCAGTCTTCCTCTTCACTTCCCTACATTCATACAAACACAGAGGAGTATGTATATATCTGTGTACAGTTTACCAAACATCTCTAACCCATACCACTAAAATAACTAAAAAAAATCACAAACGCTTACGAGAATCCATGAACTTTTATCAAATGTTGTCTGATGCTATCCAACCCAATCCAATCTAGTAGGTACCTACTATAATCCAGGCACTACAGTAGAGCAGAGACAGAGTGAAGAAGAGCCCCTGCCCACCCTGCCCACATTCTCACATTAGATCAGTCCCTTCACTTTTCCCACTTAAGGTCTGCAGGTGACTTGACAGACTGTTTAATTCAGAGCCCAGACACACTCAGGACACAGAAAAAGTTATAAGTTAAGCAATATATTCACATTCAGTGAGTATAACTTTTAGAAGCAACATGGGCTCTGGAGAAATATAGCTGCCAGGATCAGGACTTCCTCCTCACTACCACACAGGTCAATGATCTGCCTTTTCAACCCAATTAATTTCAAGTCAAGAAACACTTATTAGGGCCCTACAATGTTCTAGTCACTATCCTGGACACCGGGAGTACAAAGATCAATCAATCAATAAACATTTATTATGCACCTACTGTGTGTCAGGTACTGAGCTGGGAATACAAAGAAGCAAAAATAAAATCCCTGCCCTCAAGGAGCTTACAATCTAAATGGGGAGACAACACGCAAACAAATATATACAAAGAATGCTATATACAAGATAAATAGGAAATAACGGAGGGAAGGCACTGGGATTAGGAGGAGCTGGGGAAAACTTCCTGTAGAAGCTGGGATTTAAATTGTGATTTAGAGGAAGCCAGGAAGGTCAGTAGTCAGAGGGGAGGAGAGGAAACGTTCCAGGAGTGGTATTTGGCCAGAGACAATGCCCGAAGTCAAGAGATGGAGTGTCTTGAACACAATGTTAGAGCTAAAAAAGGAACTTAGAGCACAGAATGTTAGAGCTGGAAGGAATTTTAGAGATCATTTAATACAGTGGATCTCAAACTTTTTGTTCCCCTTTACACTCTTAAAAATTATTGAGGACCACAAAGAGTTTTGGGTTACATCATTTACAATTACAACATTTACTATATTAGAAATTTAAATATCTTAGTATAACTATGAAAATAGTTGTGACCTCATAGACCCACTGAGAAAGTCTAGGAGTCCCCAGATCACACTTTGAGAACCATTGATCTAACCAAACTCCCTTATTTTCTTTTCTGCACTTAATAAATGCTGTGGCACAGTGAATAGAGCACTGGCCCTGGAGTCAGGAGGACCTGAGTTAAAATCTGGCCTCAAACACTTAACACTTACTAGCCGTGTGACCTTGGGCAAGTCACTTAACCCCAATTGCCCTGCCCTCCCCTCTCCAAAAAAAAAGAGCATAAATGCCAAATAAGATGAGCATTTCTATATACAAAGTAGAATAGAAAAAAAAAAAAGACCCGATACAAAACTGCAAGTTTCTATTATGTAGAGCTTGCTTTTCCTTTTAAGTACATAATAAATTCATCATACAACTTTCAAGTCTGTCATATTTGTCTGTTCCCTTCTAACCTTCCTTATATTCTCTCTTGTACATTCTTTATAATACTTCAATGACTTTTTTTTTTACAACCCTGACTGTGCCTCCCAACCCCCACACACACCCATCCCATTGAAAAAAAAGAAAAAGAAAACCCTTGTAACACATGTACCCAATCAAAACAAATTCCCATTCTGGGAAATTCTGGTCTGAAAATGTGACTCATTATGCATCTTGGGTCTATCACCTTCCAGTTAGGAGGTGGGTAGCAAGCTTCCTCATCACTTGTCTGAAGTCATGGTTGGTATTAAATTAATGAAGAATGTCCTCATTTTACAGAAAAAGAAACTAAGACCCAGGGGAAAAGAACTTGCCCAAAGTCACATAGCAAGTCAGGGATGTAGCCAAGATGAGAACCCAGGTTTCCAGACTCCAAATCTAGATTTTTTTCTCCTTCCATTATTTGCACATCAAGGTTTGGAGGGGGTAAGAGCCTAGAGAGGCTTCATAGTTCTGCTGCTATTTCCCAACCTGACACTGCCCCCCTCCTTTTCCCCCACCCACAGCTTCCTGTTTGTGACAGA
>NW_027185694.1:30698206-30703197 GCF_028583685.1 Petaurus breviceps papuanus | reverse complement strand
GCACAGGCCTGCATCGCTTAAATCCAATGTACTTGCAAGTCAGGACATTACCCTCATGATATCATTGGTCCTCTTCAAGACCAAAGGATGAACAACAACAAAAATTAAAAACCACCCAGGTGCTTCACTGGCTACATCCTGTGGAGGAATATAGGTATATAGAGGGATTCTGATTCCTGGGTCCCACATATTCCATGGGTGGATCAGTCCTTGAGAGCTAAATACTGATAACACACCGCTGGGATGAATTCCTTTATGTAACCCAGGGCTGGTCTTTTGAGCATGCCCAGTTTTGGTAACAAAAGGACTTCCCCCACCACGGGGTTACATTTGTCTGCTCAAATATATGTAGTGGTTCATCTGGGACCCTCCACACCCTCTATGATGAAATCCCAACATACTTTTAAGGCTCCTTTTCCATTGCTTCCCAGTGTAGAACCTATCCTCTGGCCACACTGGATTCCTTACTGTTTTTTGAAGACCTTTTTCCTTCAACATCTTCTCCTCATATTTCTCCCACTTGAAATCTCATTTCAAATGTTCAAATGTCAGTTCCTCTGTGAAGCCTTCCCTGATCCCTCCCCAGCAGTTCAGCCTCTACTTTTAGAACTAACCTTGTTTTTGCATTGATCTGATAACATCCTTCTTTTGCTCAAAAAAAAAAAAAAAAAGGCTTTAGTGGCTCCATGGCCTATGGATTAAATTTCAGACTCCTTTGACTGTCAGAGTGATCTGGGATATGGCATCACCCAGTCCTCCCAGCCTTATTGTATATCATTCCCTTCCACTCTAACCAACTAGACCATTCTCTGCTCCACCTTCCCATTTCTTTGCCTTTGTTCGTGATGCTCTTTATGCCTGGAATGCCTTCTGTCACCCCACTTTTCCTGGCATTTAAAGCCTACCTGTATGCTATATGAAGTCAGAGGGGCAAAAGTTACTAATGCTGAGGATCAGAGAAAACATCCTGGAAGGGGACAGTCAGTCCTTGATAAATAAGCATGTCTCAAGAGGTGGCAGATGCAGGACTAAGCCTCCGGCAAAGGCAAAAGAGAGCCCCTGTTCTCAAGGACCTCACAATCTAATAGGGGGGGAAAGGGGGTATGAGAACAACGGGAAAACATTATGTACAAATTAGATATATACAGGTTAAGTTGGAGAATGCCACCAGAAGAAAGGGGCTAGCATGAAGGGGGATCTAGAAAGGTTTCCTGCAGAAGGTGGGATTTTATCAGGGATTTGAAGGAAGCCAGGAACTCCCACTTACAGGGCTGTTCCCTATCCCTGGAATTCTCCCCCTCCTCCAGGGATGACTCCAAGGTTCTGAAGCTGGAGGACTGGGAAGATGGTGTGCTAGGCAATCGGTTTCTACATGAACAAGATAAGATTTTACAATCTAGGTAGTTTCAGGGGCCTAGAAGAGAGGGGGACCGCTTGTCTCATCTGTAAAATGGGGCTCATAATAGCTGCAGCACTTACTTATGGCTTATGCAGAGGCTTATGAAATAATTCATTATCTCATTTGAGTTTGCTTTGCAAACTGTTTGCAAAGTTGGAATCCCCTCAAAATTTGCTCTTCAAAGCCGTTCTTTAAGTGAACTCTTATAAAGCACTTGCCTCCAGTTATAATCTCAGTCACATCGGGAAGGCGCTCTAATAAGCGTTTACGTAGCACCTATTACCTGCCAGGTTCTTTACAAATATTATCTCATTTCATCCTCACAATAACCCTGAGAGGTAGGTGCTATTACTACAGCAGAAGTGACTTGCCCAAGGTCACACAGGTAGTGTCTGAGGCTGGATTTGAACTCGGGGCTTCCTGACCTCATGCACCACTTAGCTACCTCCCATATAAGGAGAATATGAAAAATAAGGGCCATGAGGGAGGGAGAAGTGGTAATGTGTAATAGGGCGTGTACAAGTATGTAAGGACTTCACACCAACCCTGTGAGGCAGGTAGTGCGGTAGGGAGTTTACCAAGTGAAGAAAACAAGGCATAGAGAGGTATGGTGCCTTGCCCTGACTCATAGAGCCAGGAAGTCACAGAGGCAGAATTCGAACCCGGGTCTAAATCCAATGCCCTTTTCACTATTCCACAGCTATTCTGGGGAGCTGGCTCTCTAAGCGCTGGAATGGGTCGGGAGGCTGCGATTTAAGGAGTGGAGACTGGAACTGAGTCTGGAAAGACAGGGGAGAGTTCTGTAAGCTGAACGCGGGGGAAGGGAGCATGCGGCAGCTTCACTTCCTCTAGGAAGCCCTCCTGGATTTGGCTAAGGAACGACTCCACGAAGGTGGGCAGAACTACCTCCCCCTTCCCTTCCCCCCCCCAGCTCAGCTCGTTGAGTCGGAGAGGACCATCCGGAACCTCCCGAGCGGACCCGGAAACACCCGAGTGTATCCGGAAATACCCGAGCGGACCCGGAAGGAGCGACGGGCTGCCGCCTGGGAGTGAGAAACCAGGGTTTGAGCTCTGGCAATGGCGGCGGCAGCGGCAAATGCAATTGGAACTACGGGCGAGGATGGGCAACGGCAGCCACTGGCTGGTACGGGAGGGAACGAGCGCCTGTGTTCTCCAAGGCCGGGAGGCTGGCGACTAAGGGGAGAGGGCGGGAAGAGAGACCCAGGAAAGGGGATAGATTGGGAAGGGAAAAGGGGGCGGAGCTTCCCCGGAGGGGGGGGGGGTGAGAGAAGGGAGGAGCCGAGAGGTGGACGTTCGGAAAGGGGCGGGGCGAGGAGTTGAGAAAGGGCTCGTGGGTGAAGGTCAGCCAAGAAGGTGGGGTGGAAGAGGAAAAGGGGGGGCTTGTCTTGTGGGGAGGGGAGTGGGTGGGGCTTGTTTTGGGGGCGGAGCTTTGTAGAAAGGGGGCCTTAGGAAGGGGTGGGGCTTTGGAAAAAGAAATATAGGTGGAGTGGGGATTGTGAGGGGGGGAAGGGTGGAGCTTGTGGAGAGTAGGAGGGGCTTTGGGAGAAGGCGGAATTTGGGGAAAGCATAGCTGGGGTGGGTGGGACTTATGGGGAAGGGTGGTGCTTGTGTGGAGTGGGTGGGGCATTGAGTGAAGCACTGAGCTTTTACGAGGAAAGTAGGGGTTCCTGGAGAAGAGTGGGGCTGAAGAAGAAGCATTGCTTGGGAGAGGGTGGGGTTCGTGGGGAGTGGGTAAGGCTTTAGGTGAGAGGTGGAGCTTTGGGACAGAGCCTAGTTGGGGAGTGGGTGGGGTCTAAGTGATAGGCAGAGCTTTTAGGAAAAAGTGGAGCTCCTGGAGAGGGGGGGGGCTTTCAAAAAGGAGCATTTGTAAGGAGAGGGGGGGGCCTTGGAAAAAGAAGCGTGGCTGGGGGAAGCTTTGGGTAGGGGGCGGGATTTGTGCAGAAGGGGTGGGGCATACAGGGATGGTATAGGAAAGTGGAAGGAGTCAGGCGCTTGGAGAGACCTGGGGAGGTTGTCATTGTCAGAATGGTGTTTAACAGAGGTGGGAGGCTTTGGGGTTGAGGCTGGTGGAATCTCGGTGAAATGACCTTTGCAGAACCAACCCCAACCATGAAGGGCGATAGTTTGGAGGCAGAGGCCGGAGAGCTGGGCAGGCTGAGAGCCCAGCTCGGTGCAGCCCTGGCAGAGATGGAGAACATGAAGGCAGTGGCGGAGGTGAGCGAGAGCACCAAGGCCGAGGCTGTGGCCGAGGTCCAGAGGCAGTGCCGCGAGGAGGTGGCATCCCTGCAGGCCATCCTCAAAGGTGAGACCCGGCTTCCTCCTTGGGATGCCCCAGCTTTTGATTGGAACCCTTCACGTCTTCCTCCAGAGCCTCTGTCTTCTGCAAACCTTTTTATTTCTTCCCTGACCCTGTTCTCCCAATTTTACATAACTCCTTCCTTAGCACATGTCCTAAGTAGATGGTTTCTCTTGGGATGTGGATAAAGGCAAGTGCCTTCATGGGGGCTTTTATAGAAGAGCGGTTACTGATATAACCAAACATATGTGGCTAAATGACTAATAAGTCTTATCTCATTAGAGTCTCACAGCAGCTCTTGGAGGTATCACCCATTACTTACCTGGAGTAAGTCAGTCTTTAGCAGGACGTTTATCCCTTTACCAACTGAAATGCAACCATTTATAACTCTGAGCCTTACTTAAGGTTGCCTGAGCCACAGAGAAATTATAGATCACACAGCTAGGAAGTGTCCAAAGCTGATTCCAAAGCCAGATCTCCTCCAAATACGGGCCGTGTACTCTGCCCTCTCTCTTATGTAAAGTTGCCTATGATGGTGTCAAACTCCAGAGCTCAGATGAGCCTGAAAGAACAAGGCAGAGGTCCTGCCTTGTTTCAGATCAGAGCTGGACCTGGCAGCCAGAGGTCTGAAGGCTGTGTCCACACTGCTAAAGCTCTTAGTAAGAAAGCCTTTGGTAAACCTTCAGGGACTTTAAAAATGGAGACTCTGCCCAAAACAAAGCCTCCAGCGTACTTTTTACACGACAACCCCCTGCTCTGCATTTGCCAGAACCTCTGTTCTTCTCATGTCTTCAGCCCTTGTTGCTGGTCTAATCATTCTACAGAGTATGTAAAAGAACCAGATTTGTCAGGAAAAACCTGGGTTTAAATCCTACATCCAGTACACATCTCACCTCAACCTGTTTCCTCATTTGTAAAATGTGACTAATAATAAAAAAGACTTAAAAGACTCACAGGGGGGCGGCCAGGTAGCACAGTGAGTAAGAGCACCGGCTCCAGTGTTGAGAAGACCTGGAGATCGAATCCCGGGCTCAGACACTTAGCACCCACCCAGAAACACCTGGCCGTGTAACCTTGAGCAAGTTACTTAACCCCGATTGCTTAAAAAAAAAAAAAAAAAGAAAAGACTCACAGGATTGTTGTAAGAATCATATAAGATGTGTGTAAATAACAGTTGTTTTTGTTTTGGCCAGAAACCCTGAGGGTCTTCCCCTCCCTGATCTACATCGGTGTGTGTGTGTGTGTGTGTGTGTGTGTGTGTGTGTGTGTGTGTGT
>NW_027185694.1:30689246-30698196 GCF_028583685.1 Petaurus breviceps papuanus | reverse complement strand
GTGTGTGTGTGTGTGTGTGTGTGTGTGTGTGTGTGTGTGTGTGTGTTTGTGTATAGATGTATTTTTTAATGAGGCCATTCTTTTCCCCATTTCTTATTAAATCTTAGTCACTGAATGAGCATTGCGTCAGTCAAACTGAAACCTGTTAAAGATAGTAGATTGAAAAAGCCAAGGTTTCTCACTACATCCTAGGCCATCTCCTGATCTATATCTGGCCACTGGACCCAGATGGCTCTGGAGGAGAAAGTGAGGCTGGTGACTTTGCACAGCCCTCTGTCACTTAAATCCAATTCACTTGCATGTCATAGCATCATCTTCCTGATGTCATGGTCCTCTTCAAGAACAAAGGACAAGTAGTAGCAGAGTATAAAGTGCCTTGCAAATTTGAAAGCAATAAATATCTGCCAGCTATGATTATTGTAGTTATTATTTAGAGATTTCTTCCTCCATTTTGGCAGCTACATGATTCAGCTCTAATCCAATACCCTATGCAACTTTAGGCAAGTAGGTACCTTCCTTTGTACCTTTTTTCCCTTCAGGGTGCCTTCCCTTTTAACCCCTGAAAATTTCTTTTCACTCTTATTTACAGTAACCTTTGTCCCAGGGCTCCCTTTCTAGCACTCCCTCCTTTCACCCCTGGTACCACCATATCTAAAGTTACTATTTTCTTGTCCTACCCTCTATCTCTTTACTTTCTCCCTCCAGGTCTTGTTTTTCCCAATGTATTCTCTTTTCCTTGGGAGCTTCCTAATATTCCCTTCTTCCAGCCCTATTCAGCCATTATAGGTGAAGAGAGATGTTCCCCCTCAGTGATTCTGAGTTTGGCTGGCCCTGTTCCACCATGCCCTTTCATGGAATCCCAGTCTCTCTAGTCTAGGTCCATCATTTTAAAGGTGAAGGAGCTGAAGAGGAGTAGCTTGCCCCAGGTCACATTGGTAGTAAGGAGAAGAGATGAAGTCTGGCCCCAGGTTTCCTGGGTCCTTTCCTCCACTCCACACTGATTTTCCTTTCTTTCTTCAAGACTCCATTAGTAGCTATGAGGCTCGAATTTCTTCTCTGGAGCAAGAGCGGAAACAGCAGCTGCAAGACCAGGAATCGAGAGAGAGGGAGCTGAACCATCTGAAGCAGCTTCTTTCTCGTTCTCACCCCCTGGACTCCTTGGAGAAGCAAATGGAAAAGGTTGGGATGGGGGACTCCAGGAAGCCTTTGGGTATCCGGAGGGGTGTGGTGCAGGATCCCAGTTTGTAGTGCCGGAGGGAAGAGAGAGAAGCTTGAAAGGGACAAGGTGCCTGAGGGCGATTGACACAGTCCAGTGGAGCTTCAGTTAGCCTGTACAGACCCCTAGCTGGATGAAGTGGGAGAAGGGCACAGGGATGATGCTTCAGGCCCTGCACTCACAGGGCCTTTGGTCTAGCAGAGAAGAGGACCAGAACACAAGTAACCATCATAGGTGATGTTCTGGAGCGGTGCTGTCAGACTCAAGTAGAAATGGGGACTTTAATCTGTGTGCAAGGATTCCTGCAGCCACAGCATACTGACTTAGTTTTCAGTGTTCATATTATCTAAGTTTATTGTCTGTTTACTTTTTCTGTTAACTATTTCCCAGTTGCACTTTAATGTGAGGCCAGTGTGTTTGTTACCTGTGCAGGAGAGGGTAAGCAACACAGGTGCTATATGAAGCCCAGGGGGAATGTCATTACTAGCCAGTGGTGTTCAGGAAGGCTTCCTGGAGGGAGTGACTTTGGAGTTGGGCACTAACAGATTTGTGGGAATTCAAAAAGGGGTTGAGCATGGTAATGGGAGAGAGTTGCCAGGTTCAGGGGTGCACAGGAGGCAGATGGTAGTGAAGAGTGCTGGATTTTGAGCTTGGACCTGGATTTAGATCTAGCTTCAGATACCCAATAGCTTTGTGACCATATCAGTCTCTCTGAGCCTCAGTTCCCCCACCTGTAAAATGGGGATAATATTTTAACTTCTTCCTCACAGGGTCATTGTAAGGAAGGTACTTTGCAAGCCTTAAAGTGCTCTCTAAGTGTAATTGTTCACAAAGGGAAATAAGAGAGATGAGGAAGGGGTCAGATTGTGGCGGTCTTTGTGCCAGGCCCAGGTGTTTGAACTTTACTTGGTAAGCACTGGGAGCCACTGAAGATTCCCAAGCAGGTGGTAATCAGGGGCAGGTGGAGGGGGAGGGAGTTGGGTGGTGTTGGGTCACTCACTGTCAATGAGCTATCCCATCCTCCCATGTCCCTAGGCTCATGAGGATTCAGAGAAGCTTCGGGAAATCGTGCTACCCATGGAGCAGGAGATTGCAGAGCTGAAGGGGAAGCTCCTAAGGGCAGAGGAACTGATCCAGGAAATCCAGGGAGGCCAGGTGAAGGCCTGAAGGAGTGTAGAGGGCTCAGGGGAAGGCGGGCAGAGAGTGAGGTGCAGGAAAACCCAAAGGAAGCCTCACACCCAAACTTCTCTTCTTCCTTTTCCCATCTCTTTAGGCTCACCCCCATCCCCAGCGCTCTTTACATGGCTCCACAGAGTTGCTCCCTCTGCCCCGGAACCCTTCTCCACCCCTGGAGCCACCAGAAGATCTGAATGTGGATGGGGGTGCTGCTGCTGAGGTCTTTGCCCGGAACTGTGATGACAGTGCCTCTATCTCTTCCTTCTCGTTGGGTGGTGCTGGCAACAGTGCCTCCCTGCCCAGAGGACGACGGGGCATGAGCCCTGAGCAGGAGGAGACTGCCTCCCTTGTCTCTACAGGGACCCTGGTTCCTGAAGGCATCTACCTCCCTCCCCCGGGCTACCAGCTTATATCAGACCACCAGTGGGAGCAGCTGCAGCTTGAGGTGAGGCAAAGTGGATGCTTACAGGAGTGTGGAGACGTGGGGGCTGTGTGGGAGAGTGGAGGGAGTCCTGTACTGGGAGCCTGGAGACCTGCCACCATGCCATCACTAGGCAAATGACTTCCCTTCATCTTCTGTGTCAGGGACGGCAGCAGCAAGAGTCTTTGCAGCAGCTTCAGAGGCAGCTGGAGAGTGCTGGTCGGGAGCGGGATGAGCTCCAGGAGGCCCTGAAGCGCAGCAGCGAAGATTGTGCCAAGCAGGTAGGGAGCCCACTGCTTCTCTCCATCCTTGCCTGGCCTCCTGCCCTGGGGATGGGTGCATCTTTGATAGTCTCTCCTTAACCAGGTTCAGGTGCTGCTGGCCCAGGTGCAGAACTCAGAGCAGCTTCTCCAGACCTTGCAGGGAACTGTGAGCCAGGCTCAAGAGAGGGCTCAGCAGCAGATGGTGAGAGGGCCCTGGGCTCGGGGCATGAACTACAGGGAACAGGGATAAACAGTCTGAAGCTGGCTGGGGCTAGGGCCCAGGAGGCAGCATCCAGCGGCTAGTAGAAGTGTCTTAATGTGGGATGAGTTAGGAGAGAGGCCAATGGTGGGACATTGGGTGGGGCAGGCCTTCAGGAACTGAAACTGGTCAGTATTAGTGAGTATTCCTGAGTATTGGGGTGGGTTCGGACCTCAGACTGCTGTACCTACCCTAGGAGGTGGGGTAATTGAGTCCCGTCACCCTCTTTTAATAACCTCTCTCGCCCAATCCCAGGCTGAGCTGGCTGCCTCACACAAGCGTGTCTGCTATGAAATAAAGCGACTAAATGAGGAGAACCAAGGGCTTCGGTGCCGGCAACCTCCATCTGTAGGCCCCCAAGATGAGGAGCAGGAACAAGAAGAAGAGGAGGAGCTGCCGCTGCCCACATCTGCCCTGGTATGGAAGGAAGCTAGGGAGTGGCCCCCAAGGGCCTAGGGAGGACTTGTTCAGTGACCTTTTGCCTTGGAGAATCTGACCTGACTGTTAGACTCATGTGGAGAGATTTGGGGGAGGACCTTTGTGACCTCGGGCAGAGCAATCACTTCCTCTCTCCGGCCTCAGTTTCCTCACTGATAAACGAGGAGAATGGACTGGTTAATCTACCAGGTTCCTTCTCGTGCTCATGTTTTCTGAGGTGTCCACTTAACTGGCTATTTTAGTGCATGTGAGCAGCTAGTGACGCGTCATAACCTTTAACACTGTCCCTCGGCACCAGTCATCGGCATCTTTCTTTTCCAGGAGCTACAGCAATTGGTGCGGAACACCCGGCAAGAAGCCCGAGAATGTCAGCGTGCCCAGGAGCACGAAGCCGAGCGACTAAGGATCGAAATTGTGACCCTGAGGGAGGCGCTGGGAGAAGAGACGGCCTCCAGGGCTGGTCTAGAAAGGGAGCTGAGGATTCAGCGAGAGGAAACAGGTGAGGGGGCAGCCAGCACCGATGGATTGGCAAGTCCCAGGGGAGGCGCCGGACACTGGACACTGGCAGGGAGGTGGGTGGAGAGATGCCAAGGCTTGACACCGTTTTCTTCTCCTTTTCTCCATTCCACTGTTGCCATAACAACACAGAGGTTTTGGAGGGTGAGTATAAGAAGATGGAGGCTGGGCCAGGAAGGGGCATGGAAGGTGGGAGGAGGTGATGGGGAGGGAATGGATCTGATTTGACCCCCTGACCTCCCAGCCTCCCTGTGTAGCCTAAGGACAGAAATGGAACGGATCCAGCAGGAACAGAGCAAGGTGAGGGTTTTGGATGGAGAGGCTTGTGGGGGGAGTTAAAGGCTTGTCCTTCTCCCTCTTACCCGCTCCTCCCCCCACCCCCACAGGCAGAGCAGCAGCTCCAGGCATCCCAGAGGCAGCCACCCCCCCCCAGCTGTCAGCTGGATTGAGGAGAAGGTCTGAGCAGCCGGGCAGGTGGTGTTCATGTGGAGAGGGAGACCTATGTCCTCGCTCTCTCCCTGCTGTGCCTGTAATGTGGGAACGGGGAGGCCTGGCTGGTCACGGGGAGAGGTGCCCTGCGCCTTGTTTTCTCTCTCCCCTCTCCTGGTGGTGCTGCAGGGGTGGAGGGTGAATGGCCTGACATCCAGGGCTCCACATTTGCTTTTGCTCCCACCCTGCTAGGCTCAGCTCACAAACCTTCTCTCAGAACAAAGGGCCAAGGTGCTTCGGCTTCAGACTGAGCTGGGGACAAGTGAACAAGTGCAGAGGGACTTTGTTCGGCTGTCTCAGGCCCTGCAGGTACACAGGGGCCCCTGGTGGGTGTGTCCCCTTTGGGAGGAGTGCTCTGACTGACTCCCCCGCCCCCAGCTCAGCACACTGGCTGTCCGAGCTGCAGTGACCCTTTGAGGCCTGGTCCACTGCCCTCCTGCTGAGATGGCTCAAACAGGGTACTGCCATTTTGTGATTGCTCGCCCTCCATCCCCAGACTTCCCTCAGTGGTTTCCATAACCTGGCTCGTCCTCCAAGGACTAAGGAAAAGAGAGTCGTCGATTGGTCATTTGGATGTGGAAAAGAGAGTTAAACACTTCTCTACCTCACATACAACCCCCTCCCCACAGGTACGCCTGGAGAGGATCCGCCAGGCAGAGACACTGGACCAAGTGCAGAACATTGTGGATGAGACCCCCCTCAGAGATGTGAAGGATATAAAGGACACCTGAACACAACAGGAGACAAGGCATCAAAACTTGCCATCTCCCCTCCCTCCCAGACACATCTCTGGGGAAATAACCTGCCTTCTTAGGCTCCAGTAAAATCAAGGATTTTTGGGGTTAGGGGATAATGAAACGTAGCCTTCTGCCCCCTCGGGAAAACTCGGTCCCCTTCCCCTGGGCCAGCAGTGGATGGGCTCTGTCCCGTCTAGTTCCACCACCCCCTCATAGCCAGTAACTGGGCCTTTTTGCTCTCAGGGATGACAACCGAGAGAGGGTCATGACCCCTCCTCCCCCAGCCAAAGGCGCAAGAGCATGTTCTGAAGCTCTTCCTACTAGGGCCCCCAACCCACACTGCCCTTCGGCCACAACTGACACTAATTCAGCTTCTGAACCCCTTGGTCCCATGGACTGCTCCCTCCTTCCTCCCACTCCCCCCGCAGTGCCCTGGGGGTGACAGTGAAGCTCAGCACATGTGTGGGATGCACCCTGGCCATAGCTGCTTTCATGTGTGCATTATTACACTAATGTGCTCTTACAGAGGTCATATGTGACTTAATTGCTTTTGTTCTCATACACGGAGGTCTAGGCCAGAGTTTACTCTCCTTTAATGTCAATAAATTAGCAGCTCAGAGGGTTGCCTTGTCCCTACAGCCCCTGCAGCAGGGCCAGTGGGTGGGTAAAAAGAGGGAGGGAACTTGAGGTGGGAAGAGGGATAGAGGGAGATAGGGTTGAAGTTGTGTTTTATAAACAGAAAAATGAAAGAGGGACTGGGAGGGAACAGAGGGGAGAATGGGAGAGGGACGGCTTTGGAGAAAGGGTCCTGGGAGGCTGTGCCACATCACCCGCTGAAGATGTGTCTCTACCAGGATGGGGAGAAGGTGGCTGTGAAGGGTATTGGGGACCAGGGGGCTGGTTACTTCCTTCTTTCATCTTCTGGATCTAGAAAGAGAATGGAAAGGATGAATGAAAGGATAGGGATTGAGAGGGTCAAAGGAGAAAAGACTACTCCCTCTCCTGGTGTTACTTCTACCCACCGCCACAATCCCGAGACCCTTTCTTAGAAGGACAGCACTTACCTCCAGCTGCGACCCCTTCTTGAAGAGGGGCTTATTCTCTGGATCCTCCTTTCCCCCACACTGTTCCCTTGCCCATACTCACCTCTCCCTGTCTCCATCTTTGCCACCCTTCCCGGCCATCCCCCATGCATCCCCATGAGCAGCTCTTAGCCCTGCCCCGCTGAGTGCAGTGTAAGATCACAGAGCTCCCAACACTGGGACAAGAGGAAAACCTCCAAGGAAGATCAAGGAAGTCTTGAACTTCCACACGGAAGTCAGCAGCCCCATTCTCTTGGACAGCAGCAGATTAGCCCCAGCATGGCGCAGCAGGCGCAGAAGGTTGGAAGGATCAAGGGAGGTGGGAAGGGGCAAGCAGGGCAGCAGCTTGGAGGAGGGGTGAAGGAGAGGGAAGAGGAAGGTGATACCTGTGACACGGATTCAAAGAGATGAAGGAGGGAAAAACAGGTTACCCTACAGCCAGAGAGGACAGAGAGAAATGAGTTATCGACAGAAGGAGGTAGAGGGGGGACTCAGACACACCCACAGTTTAGGGCAAGAGGATGTGGAGACAGTGATGAGGCACCAGGTGTGGACTGGACCAGTATAGGAGGGAACAGAAGGAATGAGAGATCTGATTTGTTCCTTTGCAGACACAGGTCTGGTCAGAGCTGGGGAGGCACATTTCCACCTGGAAAGGAAGATTTGGGGGGGGGGGAAGGTAGGGGGGATGTAGAGCAGCGCAGAGGGGCTGCACCTGCAGCCCTGGGGAGTCGGGGTCACAAGGTGCTTGGGAAGGGGAGACAACTTACCCTCCAGGTAGTTCCGGGCGATAAACTTGAGAAGTTCATCCAGACCAATGACAGGCAGTGAGATCTTGAGGACCATCAGCCATTGGGTTACATCCAATGCCCGGAGTTTGAAAATCATCTGTGGAAGGGCCCGAAGTGAGTGCTGATAGCCTGTGATACTGTCCCTGGTCTGGCTGCTAAGGGATCCCAGGAGGAAAGGGCAGAAAACCCAACTACCTTCTTGGATAGGACCCAGGGCTAAGACCAGAATCTCAATCTAGTTCCCGTATTCTCTTCCTCCCCCCCTCCCGCGACAGCCCTATGATCCTTATCTGAACCCCAGCCCAAGGACCTAAGTCTGAGGGAAGTAGGTCACTTGTGACATCAGGGCACAGGACTTTCTCACCGGTAGGGGGTCGACGTAAAGGATAAGGAAATGGAGAGACATGGAAAGGCAAATGGACCCAAGGAGCCAGATGTTCACCCAGGGGGGCATCCGAATTAGGGACTGGTTCTCTGAGAGGCTGAAGTAGGAAGACAGTAGCAAGGGCAGTGGTAGGGAAAAGAACAGGGAAGGCAGAGGAACAATGCAGAAAAACAGGGACAAGGAGGGAAGGGTGGGTGCAAAGGGTATTGTGGAGAAAGGGAAAGGGACTTTAAGGAGCAGCACCCTCACCTGTTGAGAGCATTGCACATCTCAATGGTGACCAGCACAGACAAGGCCATGGTCATGGGCTCGGGGGCTTCAAAGACCTCACAGTCCAGACCCTCAAAGTCTGGATTGTCCTCTGTGCACTGCATGAAGTGAGTCTGTAGGGTCAAGTAAGGATCAGAGTTTGGCACTGGAGAGAATTTCCTTATTGCAAGCGAGAGGCCCTCTGCTGCCTCAGAACACTCTTCTTTCTGATTCACATGGTACAATTTCCCCTATAAAATTCCCAGTCCTGGAACCTCCCTTCTTAGTCCACTCCTGGGGAACCAGCCCATCCAACAGCTAGCCATTTCCCTCCTCACCAGCTGGCTGTAGTTGACATGAGGCCCATCTTCTGCATACAAGAACCACCAAGCTGCTGCCCCTACTGTGGCTGCACCCACATAACCTAGAAGGAAAGGAGGAGATGAAGAAGAAAGGTTACAGAAAGGAATGGGGAA
The DNA here is from genome assembly GCF_028583685.1 of Petaurus breviceps papuanus. Lineage (NCBI taxonomy): Eukaryota > Metazoa > Chordata > Mammalia > Diprotodontia > Petauridae > Petaurus > Petaurus breviceps. Next base: position 30,689,698 of record NW_027185694.1, on the reverse strand, counting down.
ATAAATAAAAGAGAGAGACAAATGGCTGAATATTCAGAAGCTCAGAGGTGGGCCACATGGGAAGAAACGGAAGCTAGAAACATGGGGAATTGGTGTCTCTAAAAGTGGAGTTAAGCCTTGTGGGACCATGAAGTTCTTAAGAGGAGTTATTGATAAAAGAATTGGGACTTGGTGGTGAGAGTGAAAAATGGTCATAGGAAAAGGGATCCTCACCCCCAATAGCCATGTAGCGAAAGAAGAGCCAGCCACTAATCAGGGGCTCCTTGGGGCTTCTTGGGGGACGGTCCATGATGTCCAGATCTGGAGGGTTAAAGCCCAGGGCTGTGGCTGGAAGCCCATCAGTCACCAGATTCACCCATAACAGTTGTACAGGGATCAGGGCCTCGGGCAATCCCAAGGCTGCTGTCAGGAAGATACTGTAGGAGAAAGGAAAGGGGACATGGGCGGGGGGG
>NW_027185694.1:30688569-30689146 GCF_028583685.1 Petaurus breviceps papuanus | reverse complement strand
GGGGGGGGGGGGGGGGGGGGGGGGGGCAGAAGTCAGTCATTCTCATTACCAGTTCTCTTCTTTTGAGGAGAGGAGGACTTCCCTTTCTTTCCCCATATACTGCATTTGAACATGTGCTATTTCTCCAGCTCCTGACCCTCCCCACTCCCCCTCACCAAAGTGGCTCACCAGACGACCTCCCCAACATTGGAGGAAATGAGGTATCGGATAAACTGCTTCATGTTGTTGTAAATGGCCCTGCCCTCCTCTACGGCAGCCACAATGGTGGAGAAGTTGTCATCTGCAAGCACCATCTCAGATGCAGTCTTGGCCACAGCAGTACCGGAGCCCATGGCAATACCAATCTCAGCCTTCTTCAGAGCTGGGGCATCATTCACTCCATCCCCTGTCTGCAGGGTGAGGAGATGAGTATGTATTCAGAGCAACCCAGAACTGACCAGCTTCAAACAACACATGCCACTTATCCAACTGTTTTATACATCCCACTTCACTGTCCTCCCGGTATCTTTCTTGTTCCTCATGCTAGTCTCTCTCTCTCTCTGTCTCTGTCTCTCTGTCTCTCTGTCTCTGTCTCTCT
>NW_027185694.1:30630440-30688469 GCF_028583685.1 Petaurus breviceps papuanus | reverse complement strand
TCTCTCTCTCTCTCTCTCGTCTCCTCCATTTGCATGGCTCTTCTCTGCATCCCCATCACTGTAGTCTCTACCTCTCCCCAGGTCCCTGTCCCCTCTTCTACCTCCCCTCTCAGCCCTCCAAGTCCTTACCATTGCAGTGATCTCATCGAAGGACTGCAGGTACTCAACGATCTTGGACTTGTGGGAAGGTTCCACCCGGGCAAAGCAGCAGGCACGGCGACAGGCATCTCGCTGCTCTCCCAGGGGCAGATCATCAAATTCCCGGCCTGTATAGGCTCGGCCTGTCACCTCCTCATTCTCCCCAAAGATACCAATGCGCCGGCAGATGGCAATAGCTGTGCCCTTGTTGTCACCTGTGATCATGATGACTCGGATTCCCGCATCACGGCACAACTGGATAGAGCCCATGACCTCCTTGCGGGGTGGATCCAACATCCCCACTACCCCAACAAATGTCAGATCCGTCTAAGGAGACAGAACAAAGGGAGATGAACTCAGGCAGAAATGCAAGAGGAAAAGGAGATTGGAAGTGATTCAGGACAGCCACGGGGAAGCAAAAACCCCATCCTCAACAGTCCATCTGAAAAATGGCTGGAAAATTAGCACACCTTCCTGAGAACCCAGATTCACTAGAGGGACAGGATGAGCATGAAGATGGGAAAACGGGGATAGGAGGTATGACACAGGAACACAAAAGTGAAACAGAAATGTCACTTACCTCCAACTCTGTGGTTTAATAGTCTCTTGGAGGGTGGGTCAAACCAGGAGAAAGGTGAAACATGGCAGGGGCGGGTCACTAACTCACCTCGTATTCCATGAACTTGGCAGAATCATCCAGTGACATCTCTTCTCGCCTGGGTGGAGCATCTCGGGTAGCCAGGGCCAAGCATCGGAGGGTATCCCGGCCTGTGCCCCACTCCTTGATCACACTCATGATTTTGTCCTTCACTGGCGTGGTGAGTGGCACTCTGGTTGTGCCAACCCGAACATAATTACAACGGTCGATGACCCCCTCAGGAGCACCCTGAAAGAAAAGGAAACCTGCACTCTTCCTCAAGAAGATAGCCCTGACCACCTCGACAGTCCAAGGGCTGGAGGACAGTTGGGCATCTGGTAAAAGAGGGGGGACTTTTCTCTGGTCCCAGGGAGCAGTTAATAGGCCACCCTGGTTTCTAACCTTGACAAACATCTTGTTTCCTACAGCAGCTCGAGAAGATTTGGCTGGGGAACAATAGACAGACATGGACTTCCTGTCACGGGAAAACTCCAAGGTGAATTCTTTCTTCATCAGCTGGCGGATCACCTGGAAAAGTGCGGGGAGAAAAAGGTGGGGTCTGAGTTCAGATGGAGATTAGACATGAATAGGAAGAGGGTGAGGCAGCATCACGAAACAAGGCCTATTACACTACAGCCAAAAGAGGCCTGGAGACCACAACCCAGCAGTATCAGGGTAGAACTAAGTTTGATCCTTCCTATGGGGATTTTTTTCACTATAGAGAATTTCCTCTCCCCGTCCTAGGGGTTTGTCTGAAGCACCCAGAGAAGCTAAGTGAATTCTGAGAGGAACACTACTAAATTTCAGAGATGGGATTTGAAGCCAGCCATGTACAAATACCACAAGGCAATGATGCCTCTGCAGACAGGATAAAGTGGGGGAAAAAATCCATCACTGAATCAGCATCACGTCTCGGTTAGAGCACCACATAAACAGGTTAGAGCAGGCCAGATAAGAGCCATAAAAGTGCCTTAACAAATTAAGAAGATGACTTAGGAGTAAAAGTGAAAGGAAATAAGATTATTCAGCCTGAAAGTAGGAACTGATTCGAGAAATAATGGTACTCCTGCCAAACATCATAAAGAGTGGAGACCAACTCTGTCCATCTCAGAGGGAAATGGTCTTTAAAATGTACTATGAGAGGCAGAAAGGAGTTAGAAACAATAATGGTAGTTCATATTTCTGTGCCCTCTAATGCTCTCCTCACAATGGCCCTGTCAGAGTAGACAAATATTATTATTCCCAATTTAAAGGATGGCTGCACATGAAGTAAGCACTGGAGCTAGAATTCAAACTCAACTGTGACTCAAGTCTTGTGTCCTTCCTATACCCCACCCCCATAGTTGAGGGGAGCCTCTCAGACTCACAGAGTTGCAGGCATTGGCCCTCTCCACCTTGGAGAGACTTCTCACATCTGTGTTGAAAACATTCATCTTCTCCACCAGGGTGGTGAGTGCTGTCTCTGTAGCCTCCCCGACCTTCTCATAAACACCTTTGGACTGATGTAAGTAGAAGTAATGGTAGAAATGGTTAAAAGAATATTTTCCATTCACATGCACACACACGCATATACACACACAGGAGAACAAATACAATTCCTACTAATGCTTAGAGAGAGAGAGAAGGGAGATGGAAACATACCATTTCCTCCTATCCCACCCCCCAAACTAGGAAAGGGTTCAGCTTTTTCCCACTTTTTCCTAGGATTTCCCCTTGTCCTGTCTGGGTGGCAATTATTGAGTAGGAGTTTGGCTTGAGAACAGAAGGTATTCATGCTCCTCACCTCATTGAAGTCCAAGGAGGAGTCATTGCAGAGGGCACAGATGGTGGCCAGCTCCACCAACCCATCGTACTGACCTGCCCGGACTGGCTTATCGTTCTTCAAGCTGTGGGGGTTTGGGGAGGAGCATGAACGGGAAAGACAGAGGGAAAGGGAAAGGCAGAGAAGGACAGGGAAGAGGTAGGTTGGAAAAGCAGTGAACAGATGGTCAGAAAGGGATAGTAAAGAAAAGTGGTGGGCAACCCATGGAACATGGGATGGGATAGGTAGGACAGAATGAGTCTGGAGGGGAAGGGAAGGAGAAGACAGAAATAGCAGAGGAAGGTAAAAGAAACAGTGATTGAATGTAGGGCCCAGAGAGAGAGAGATGCTAGTCAAAAGGGTTATATGGAAGAAAGACAAGACTGAAGAAAGGGAAAATCTGGGGTTGGGTGGGGAGTGAGAAGGGAAAACTTGGCCACTTACACTTCACCCTCAGGGGCATAAGTGGAACCAGTGATGGCAAATTCATTCAGAGAGCAGAAATCCCCATCTATCTTGTCAATGACAAACATCTGCAGAAGGGAAAAGGAGAGAGAGAAAAATAAGAAAGAGTCTCCCTCAGATCTGATTAGGTAGTCAAGGCTGGATACAGTCAGAAAGATGGGTGATCTTCACTATCTAGACAGGTATCTAATTCTTGGCATCTCCCTTTTCTCTAAATGCCCTAAGTTCACTCCTAGAATCAGACATACAACAAAGAAGTTACTTATCAGTATTAAGGGGAGGCTAATTTTCCTAACTTCTTCCCTTCCCCATATTTCCCAGACTAATGGTGATATGAGCAGGCATGAGTGTGTGTCTGCTTTTAGCTTGCCTTCAACCTCCCCCACTAAATTTCCCTCAAGCTTTCCTTACACTCTATAATCAGGGCAAGGATGGAGTCTTATTTATAACAGTGAGTATTCTAAAGTTAACATTGGTCTATTCTGTTTGCGAAGCTGAGTCAGGGAGTGGCCAGTCTGAGTGAGAGCAGCTGGGTTGAGAGGGAAAGGCTCTTTCCTTCTACAGAGTGAACACAGAGAAAGGGTGACCTAGGTTGACTCTGCACACCCAGTATCAGTGCCACCTTCAGTTAACTCTTTGAGCTTTTTCAAGACCAAAATAAATGGTTGCAAGTAATAAAGGGTGAAGTGGGAGGAGCACTAATCTGACACCGGATCACCTGCTGGGAGGTCAGGGTTAACAACACTCCCAGAACCCAATGGGGTTCTGTCCACTGACCTTGCAGACAGACATTTGATTGGTGGTAAGAGTGCCTGTCTTGTCAGAACAGATGACTGAGGTGCAGCCAAGAGTTTCCACAGAGGGCAGGCTCCTCACAATTGCATTCTTTTTTGCCATCCGGCGGGTGCCCAGGGCCAGACAGGTGGTGATGACAGCCGGCAGACCTGGAGGTCAGATGAGGGGATAGAGAGTGAGTGGAGTCCCTGGAAAGGGCAAGTCATGAGAGATAATAGGAAAATAGAGGGCTTGCTGTGGTGCCATCCCAGGTACTGGGGACAAGTAAGTGGTCGTGCTAAGACGAGACTGGACAATGAACCAAAGCCGCACATTAGGGAACAGGTGATGTTCTTCCACTTAGGGCCAGGTGGGGGCGCAGAGGGACCAGCTAAGGGACAGAAATCGGGCAGGCTGCCAGAGTGATGGGGAAGCAGAGGGCATAAAAGAGGTTTCTCACACCTTCGGGAATAGCAGCCACGGCCAAGGCCACAGCTATCTTAAAGTAGTAGATGGCACCACGGAACCAGGAGCCCCCGTGGACAGGGTCGTTGAAGTGGCCGATGTTGATGAGCCACACAGCCACACAGATCAAGGAGATGACCTTAGACAGCTGCTCCCCAAACTCATCCAGTTTCTGCTGCAGGGGCGTCTTCTCCTGCTCGGTGGCTGCCATCTGGTCCCGAATTTTCCCAATCTCTGTGCTCACGCCGGTGGTTGCCACAATACCTACTGCCTTTCCTGCTGCAATGTTGGTGCCCTGGGAGGTGGGGGCAGGACACTGTTAGCCGATGAGGACAGCACCATTGCCCATTCCCCACAGAGGCCTCTGATCTCACTGGGAAGATGCAGGGCTGGTGAGGATTTCCTCAAATCCCACCACCTCCCACTCCCCAGAGGGACAGCTCTAGCCAACTGCCGACTCTGAGGAGCTCACCGAGAAAAGCATATTCTTCTTGTCTTGGTTAACAGCTCGTGGGTCAGGGACAGGTTCTGTGTGCTTGATGACAGATACAGACTCACCTAAAGGGAAGGCGCAGGAGAGTTAACCTGCTTCTGTTTCATCCTTCTGGTTTGATATTGCTCCTTTCCTCCCAACGGCCCATTCCAAGGAACATCATTCTGTCAGAGCTCCCTCCTTAAGCTCAAACGACTCCAGGAATTAAGAAAACTTGTCCTCTCTCCCAAGGACTCCCACCTGTTTTCCATTGCTAAGGGATGGGTCATGGTTCAAGCATATGGTTGAAGCATACTCTGGTAGGAAGACACCCTTGCTTAAGTCCTGGACTCCCTCAGCCTGAAGAGGGACTCCTACCGATCCCCTGCCCTTCCTCTTCCATGGAGAAAGAGATTGGATAGGATGATGTCTAAGCTTCCTTCCAGCTCTAAAAGACTATGAGAAACAGGGTGTTATCTCCTAAATGATTTGTCAGGGTCCTTTGAGGTGTAACAACATCCTGGCTTTCCTCCACACCAGTTTTTTAACTGAGAGAAGTAGACGTTTTAGAGAAAGAAGACAGGATGAAGTCGAAATATCTGCACAGAGTATAATGAGGTTTGGAGTGGGGGGTTTGAATGTAAGGATAGATGAATTGAGGGTAGGTGAGGAGTTAACACTCCCTCCTCCTCCCCACACCTCTCATGTATCCCAGTAGACCCCCTGATGTCACAAACTGGAAAATTTTGGGAAACACCAAAACAAAGGACAGTGGCCACCAGAAACTCTGAGAAGGACCTAAAGTCACATATCATTTTCCCCTATGCTGAGGGTTTCTATCCTTCTGTGTTTCCAAGATTTTATCTTCCTCCTTCTTCCTTTCCCATTCAAAGATCTCATCTCGTCTTCCACCTAGTACAACCTCTCACCTGTCAGGATGGACTGGTCAACCCGAAGGGTAGTGGATTTAATGGACAGGATACGGATATCTGCAGGTACTTTGTCACCCACTGTGGAGGGAAAAAAAAGGTCAGTTGGAGGGAAAGCTTATTTCTTTACTCCTAGAAACTATGGGAGGAACAAGAAGAGGAAAAAAAGATGTATTTAGGGACAAAAGGATGACTTATGGGTAACAAGATGTATACAATGAAACTGAAACTGTATACTATGACCAATATCCAGGCTACATTTGTAGCTAGGATAAGAAATATTTGATGGGAAAATTTTTTTTCTTGTATTAAATATCTCTGATAAGGGTCTGAAATCCAAGGTATATAAGGAACTAACATAAATAAATTAGACTAAGAACCATTCCCCAGTGGTCAAAGGAGATGAACAAACATTTCTCAAAAAAACTGGAAACTATGGAAAACCATATAAAAGATTGTTCCAAATCACTCATAATAAAAGAGATGTGAATCAAAACAATTGTGAGGGTTCACCTCATACCGAGCAAAGGCATGGATGATTAAAGATGTAAATAGTCAATTTTTGAAGTATTATGGAAAGATGGACACTTGTTTGGTCATTTCAGTTGTTGTCTAACTCTTCATTGACCCCATTTGATCTTTTCTTGGCAAAGATTCTGGAATGGTTTCCTCCTCCAGCTCATTTTACAGATGAGGAACTGAGGCAAAAAGGATTAAGTGACTTGCCCAGGGTCACAGAGCTGGTTAAGTGTCTGAAGCCAAGATCTGAACTCCAAAAGATAAGTCTTCCTGACTTTGGGCCCAGTACTTTCTACATTTTGCCACCTAGCTGCCCTATTGACAGAGGTAGGAATTGGTCCAACCATTCTGAAGAGCAATTTGGAATTATGCTAAGAAAGTGACTAGAATTCCTACATCCTAATATGTCCACAGCAAGGCTCATATCCCAAAGAAGTCAAAAATAAGAAGGTCCCACTTATACACAAATGTTGATAGCAGCATTTTTTTATGTAGTGGCAAAGAACTGAAAATGAAATAGGTGCCTATTAACTGGGCAATGGATAACTACATTCTGGTACATTCATGTTATAGAATATTACTGAAGTATAAGAAACAGTGGATATGAATATGGAGGAATATGAGAAGTCAGATGAACTAATGAGGCCAAGTCAAATGAGTGGAATCCAGAAAACAGCATATACAATGACTACAACCATGTAAATGGAAAGAACAAAAGAAATGAAAGTTTCGTAATTATACAGACTTAACTTGGCCCTGAAGAAAATGTATGAGAATATGCTTTTAACTGTGATGAATTGCTCTTTTCGCCTCCATATTTAATTTTTAATTTTACATTACATTATTTACATTATATTGGTTCTCTGAATGAGGGAAGGATATGTATCATATTAAAAAGTGTCAATTATATAAAAGAGGATAGGATATACATATATAGGATATATACATTTTTAGTGTACTGCTTCCTTATTTAAATATATATATATATATATATTTTTTTTTTAATATGGAGGCAGTACACTCAAAGGACCTGAGGGTGGACGCAGAAAAGGACAGAGAAAGAAATGAGAGGGAAAGAGGAAATCTAGCCAAGTAAAAGTGGGAGGAAAAAACAGGTGAAGAGATATGCAGATGAGCTTGAAAGAGAAGCTGGGGGAAAGGAGGGAAAAAGTCATGAAAGAGGGAAAAGGAAACAGGACTAAGAAAAACTTGAGAGAATGGGGAAAAATCAGACAAGACAAGATAAAGTGGGGGATGGCAGAAAGAGAAAATAGTAAAGAGAGGAGTAGAAATGGGATGCCAGGAAATAAAGTAAGGGGGAAAAGTATGATAAACTCATCACTTTCCCACCTCTGTGCCCTCCCAGGTCATTGCAGCCTGAATTCCCACTCAGCAAGGGTCACTTCTTCCAGGAAGTCTTCCCTGATCCCTTCACTTGGAAATAACTTTCTTCCTCAGATTGCAGGTAGAATTTGATTTTGAACCTCTTTAATAGTTATCTGTGTCTTACCTTCCTACTAGAGTTTATGGGATTCTTAATCTTGGGTCCCTGAACTTAAAAAAAAAAAAGCTGACATAACCGTTTCAAATATTTTGTTTTCTTTGTAATCCTGTGTATTTTATTTTGTGCATTTAAAAACATCATTATGAGAAGGGGTGCATAAGCTTCAGCAGACTGCTGAAGGGAAAACACAAAAGAGGTTTTTCTGTCTGTGAGCTCCATTAGGATTAGGACTATGTCTTCAAATGTCCCCACTGCCTAACACAATGCTCCACATGCGGACACAGTAGCGATTAATATTTGCTAAATGACTGACTAAAAGGATGTGGGACAGAATTACAATGGGATAGCAAATGATGAAATAGAAGTAAGCAAGATTGGGAACAAGACCACCTAATGAGGTTAGGGAAGGAAAAAATGGAAAAAAATAAGCTAATGGAAGAGAAAGTTGGGATAAAGAAAACAGGAGACACTGAGGTAAGGGAGGAAGATAGGGAAAGAGAAAGCAAGACAGAAAAATGAGGGAGGGAGGTGAAAGAAGAAGAAAAAATGAGAGAGATGCACATACACAGACTGGGACTAGAGACTGTTAGCTCAGAAGTAGGAGAGACCCATGAGTATATCAATTAATACTAGGAATTCAGTGCTGAACAGACAGATGTCATGCTGTGCAATGACCTCTCCAATTGAAGGACCTTTTAGGGAACAGAAGAACATTTTCTGGGACCTCAGCCTAAAAAATGTGATCCTTCTGCATGGTCCTTGGGGGAAGGATACATCCTTACTCTCCTTCTTTCCATTACTGGGGTACAAGAAAGCCACTCCAGTCATCCCTGGGACCACCCCTCCTGAGGACAGAGGAAACAAGGGAGGGAAGAGGCTGGCTGATGTCGGGACACCCTGTCACCCTACCCCAGGCAGTATTTATAGATAGTTATGGTCCTGGCTCCAAACTGTGTTGCGGCTGTGTTGGGGCACAGGAGGGAAATCCTGAGCACCCACCTCTTCACTTGGCTCCCCTCCCCAGAGTCTCCATACTCTCATAACGGGGTACTGGTACAGAGAGCGCATTTATATATGTCACCAGTGCCTCAGGGATGGAGGAAAGCCCTGGGCAGAAGTGCAAATATAAAAACCGCTGAAGGGGACAGAATCCTCGTAATCTTAGCCGCCTGGCCCCCACCCCTCTCCCCAGTTAGGCATTAAGTGTCCCTCGGTTTCTAGGAGGCGGGGACACTCTTCAAACTCCCTCCCAACCCACCACCCCTCCCCCCCCCACCAACGCTAGGTCCCGTGCTCTCTCCGTCGCCCATGTTTTCCATACATGGCCGAGGGCTTGATCTCTCGGCCACCCACACTCCTTCCCCTCTGAGACTCCTCAAGGGCACTAAGAGGTCAAGATTTATAGCTGACGAAGCTTGGGGTGGGGGAAGGAGAGGGAAGCTAAGCAAGAGGTGGGGGTGATGGGGCCCATTGGCAGGGCCCTGGGTACACCTGTTGCTAACAAGTGCCGGGTGAGGGAAGGGAGGGCGGGCAGGGAGTTCTGCTTTCAGCAACAGGGACAGGACTAGCTGTTCCTGTTGAGACTCTAGAAGGGGGCAGCTGCTGGGGGGCGCTGATGAGGGGGAGAAGACTGAATGCCCTGGGGTGACCCCCTTAGGAGTCTGGGAAGGAGGAGTTAAGTCTTTCTACCTCTGCTTCCCAACCTCCTCGCACCTCAGCCCCTCCATCCTAACACTGAAACTCCGCTCATTGGAGACACACGCAGATGAACAAATTCTCTCTGTACACGCATCCACTCATATGCAATTCACAAGGCTCCCCCATGCCCTTCCTCTCCTCTCTTCCAGTCTCAGGATGTAGAACTCACCAGCCACCTCCACGATGTCACCGGGGACGATGTCCCGGGCCTTAATCCGCTGCACAGACTTTCGGTCAGCCCTGTACACTTTGCCCATCTCGGGCTCATACTCCTTAAGAGCTTCAATGGCATTCTCTGCGTTACGCTCCTGCAGGGGGACAGTACGGGAAAGAATGGATGGTCAGCAGGGACCTCAAGAGGGAGGAAAGGATTATAGAGTCTCAAGCAGGAAAGGAGGGAAAAGTAGGGATCTGCAGGGGGTGGGAAGTGGGGGAATCAGGGAAGAAAAATGGGGTAGCCTATAGAAGGAGAAGAGTTATAGCATGGATTGTCTGAGGCATGTGAGGGGTATCATTAATGTTATCTGGGAAAAAGAAAGGAATAATAGAGCAGTGAATAGTATTAGTATTTGTGGGCTGCGGGGACAGAGTGGAAGATGAGAAACTTTATGGGGATGGCAAGAAATGTCGATGGGAAATGGTTACACAGAACGAGAGTGAACAAGGAGTGAAAGGGAGAGAAAAGGAACAACCAAGGAGGGCCAGGGAAAGGTCAGAAAATAGGGAATAGGAAAAATGGTCGGGAAGAAACAGAGTCTTTGGTGTTTGAGTGTAAGAAACCAGAATGGAAGGAAAGATGCCTGCAGGCACCAGCAAGAAAGGAAACACATAAAATGAGGGAGTCAGTGTTGGGAAAAGGGAATGTTAATGAGAGGAGGGCAAAAAGGCAGGGATGACCCCTTAAAGGTGACAAAATAAAGAGGGAATAAAGAAACAGTACAGGGTACCACAAACAAGGGGTGAGGGAGGAGGTGGGGGTGATCCTGACCTGCCAAACCCCAACAATGGCATTGGCAATGAGGATGAGGAGGATAACGAAGGGCTCAACAAAAGCTGTGATGGTCTCCTCACCTTCCTCAAACCAGGCCAGCACCTGTGGGAGGGAGATATAGTCAGTGAGACTGCCCCAGAGAAGGGTGAGAAGTAGAAGGGTTAATTAAATGCATACCACCAATAGTCCCAGTGGTGGAAGGAGGACTACAGATCCATCCTCACACTCACAACCATCCAGAGGGCTGCTGGGCACATTCACACACATCAACGTGCACTAGAGTTCACCTCTTCCATGCAGACACACTTGTTCACAGGCAGTGGGGAACCCATAACTCATAGCTATGTAGGTTTTTTAAGGTTTAAAGTATTTGCCTTATATCAACTGGGGGAGGTAAATAGATATTACATTTACTATCATCCCTATTTTACAGCTGAGGAAACTTGAGGCTCTGTGGGTTCAAATAATGATTCTTGTGGTTCCACAAGTGTCTGAGGCTAGATTTGAATCCAGGTCTACCAAGTTTAACATTCTTAACACTATGCCTCTCAAAACAGACAGACACACGCACAAGTGTACAGATGGATGATTTATTCCAGGTCCCTGTCATTCTCTATCTACACACTTGGGTTTGATTTTCTGTTCTGCACAGAGACCACCTAAACTCCCCAGTCACTCCTTCCCCACAAACAGGAAAAATGTTTTGCAAAAATCCTACCCATTTAACAGGCACTGCGATCCACCCCGATGCCTGAGCCCAACCCCCTCAACCCCAGCCCAGGATTTAGGGGAGGAGGGGGGCTCCAATTTCAAGAGAGCTGTGTGGAGATAGGATTACTGGGCCTCGTGCACACACACCCGGCCCCAGCTGTTTTCCCTGCCCAGCGACAGCTCCAGCAAATGTCAAGATACAAACTTGAGAGTGGAAAAGGAGAGCCCTGACAGCCAAGAAGAAAGGGAATCAGGGTGAGGAGGGAAAGGGACCTGGAGGACGAATTTCCAGGGGGCTGAAGGGATGATCAGTGAGCATGAGAGGGAGGGAGGAGCTTCTGCGTGACTGGGGAAGGAACAGGAGATGTGACCCTAACCAGGGATGTGGTGGAGGACCGGAGGGCAGGGGCGAGCTGGAAGCTAGAGCCAAGGGAGAAACAGAGAGGGGTTGGGGAGATCTGGGGAACGGCAGGCTGGGAAAGGAGATGCCAAGGTGAGGGCAGAAGGTCTGAAGAGTGTTTCAAAAAGGAAAGAGATCGAGGCTGGAGGGACGCCAAGGTCAGGGCTTTTGCAGATTAATCTGAAGCCCTAGAAAGAGATCTGGGGGCTGCGGGAGCCAAGTGAGGCTGCAGGGAGCCAGACCATCCCGTGGGGTGTAGACCTTGGCCGTGGAGAGAGTGAGAAGCTAGGGGCCAGTCATTTGTAAAATGAGGGCTTGGGGAAGCTAGGAAGAAAGGATCCAGGGGTGGAAGCCAGAGCGCAGCCTAAAGCAGCACCACTCATTCCCCGACCTGCGCTCCCCACTTCCCCTCCAGCCCAATCAGCGTGGAACGATCGGGGACTCCCTAGAAGCCTCAGCCTCCCCAGAGCATGCCGGGACTGGTGCTAGCTAATCAGTCCGTTCTGCGGACCCGGGAGAGTGGCTGCTTCAATATTATTTTTTTTAATTTCCTTCACCTTTTAAGAGGCAGGCAGTGCGTGCATTATGGAGAATTTTCCCAGGCAAAGAGGCCCAAGTCTAAGGGGAGGGGGAGGCACCCCCAGGCCTCCACCTCACCCTCTGTCTGCAGCCCCACCATCCATCCCTACTCCTCCCCACGGGTTCCTGAGCAGATCCTCAGGCTTCCCTCAAGCCTGCCCCGACCCCGCGGTTGATGAGGAGTCTCGGCTCCCAACACTAAAGCGGAGCGCCCCTCCTTCCTTCCATCCCCATGCATCCTCCTTCTCCTGATATAAAAGCTCCGCGTGAACCGGTGCAATGATTGGTCATCATTATTTATGTAATGTATTTCTCCAGTACATGTAATGATGTTGATGAAAATAATAACACCTTCCCACATAAGATTTGCACAGCACTTTTCTCTCAACAATCGTTATCACCATTTTTGAGAGAAAGAAACGGGATTTGAGAGGGAAAGGAATTCTATCACTGTCCTTCCCTCACTTCTCCCTCTCCCCCAATTTTTTCTGTCACCTCATGGAAAGCGCCCCTCCTCCCATGGCTCCCTAACCTTCTTCCCCCATTCTCGAGCCATTTGTTGCACTTACAAAAGATATGCAGGCAGCCAGGAGAAGAATCCGAACGAGGAGGTCTTCAAACTGCTCTACCACCAGCTCCCACAGGGACTTGCCTGGGAGAGGAAGGCAGGGGAAGGGAGAAGATTGCCACATTCAGTGGGATAGCGATCAGCAAAGACAGAAATGCTGGATGCTTGGGATTAGGGATAGGGAAGAAAAAGGCTAAGAGATGTAGGGCGACAAAAGAAGGCGAGGGCTGAATCTGAGGGCCTGAAGAAATCAAAAGTTCCCAGCCCTGAGCAACAACTTATTCTAAGGGGTAAGAGGCATACCTCAGTGGAGAAGAGGGGAAATTGGGTTTACACCTCTCTCTAGAGGAGGGTGTCATTTCTTCTTTGGTGTCGTGTTTTTTTTTTTTTAGGGGGGAAGGGTGTCAGAAAAGGATGGACAGTGAACAATGGCAGAAATGAGAAGCTCTTCTGTCTGGTGGACTTTAAGGAGGAGGGCCTATAGACAAAAATGAGAGGGCAGAAAGAGAGGGTAGGGGTGGGGGTAAGAGAAGGGCAGGGAGAGATACAGGATTATTTGACTTACCTTCTTCTGCAGGGAGTTCTGGGATAGGATTGGGAGAGAAGAGAATAAAACAGTTCATTTAGGATGAAGTCCCTTCTGCCCAACATTTGCCCCACTCCCAGAATGTCACAGGCAAAGTGAAATACTAGGGCAACAGAAAGTGAGACAAGCTACAGATACATCAGAGCCTTGGAGATGCTGCCCCACCAATTCCCTTTTCTCTTCCAGAATTCAGTTGTCCTATTCCTCAGGTTTTTTCCCAGAATCTCTAGGGGAAAGGGACCTTATTGAGGAAGATGGATAGTCAACTTCAATTCCAAATACTCACCATTGGGTCCATACTTCTCTAGATGTCTTTTAACTTGGTCAGGGTTGAGGCCAGAGTTCTCATTCACCCCAAAATAGGCCAGGCATTCTTCTGTGGTCTTGGAGTGTGCGGCCTCCATCTTGCTCCCTTCTAGGGGCCAGGGGCCGGTGCCTTCTTTCTAGGGGGTCTCTTTCACACGTGGGGGATTTCCTTCTTAGTCTCTCCACCTGCTTATCTCTGTCTGTCTCTCTTCAGCCCCCCTGATGGGCTTGTCTCCCCTCCACGCAACTCTGACCCCCGTCCAACCTACAGGAGCCGGCCACCCCCCCAACCCCCAGCTGGCCCTTATGAGTGAGTTGAGGGGGTGCCCAACCCCCCCACCAGGCCCAGGATTGGCTGGCTAGGACCCTAACAGGAGGGGCCAGAAGAGAAAGGTATTTTTGCTGACAGAGGGGGAACAGTGGGGCTGCAGCCTGAGATGTCACTCATAAGGCCAGAGTGGCCCCTGCCCCAGGGAAAGAGGGGGCAGGGGGAGACTGAGACTGTCTCCTATGTTTCTCATCTCCCAAACTTACTTCCCCTACTTGCTCTCTCCATCAAGTTCTAGCTTCCTCAACCCAATCTTATTCTTTTCCTTTCTGACTCCCTTCCTGCCCTCCTATTCCTTTTCCCCTTCCCCTTCCCCCTCACCCCACTTGTTCCCGTCATCACTATTCCCACCTGGACAGCTCAGCCTGCCCCTATTGCCCTATAACTTTCAGCATCTTCTTCATCCTAATGAAATAAAGGAGAAAACACATAGAGACTGGAACCAAGAGATCAAGTGAAGGGGCCAAGGAAATCTAAGACTAAACTAGAAGGAAGATTGTCCATTGCGGGATAGAAGAGAGCAACTCTAGAGGGGCGAGTGGAAATGAGGAGGGGAGAGGGTCAAAGGGACAGGGCAGAAGGTGGTAACCCTACCCCAGGGAGGGGGGCAGCAAGAGCCATCAACATGGGATTTAGTGTCCAAGTGCTGGTGAACAGAGCCAGGACTGCATGTACCCCCTGCCAACACCACCTCCCCACCTGCCCTCCTAAAGCCACAGGAAACACAAGGCCCTGCTCCACCATTCCTGATAGGGAATCCCCCTCCTCCCCAGGAAAATGGGATACCCGGCAACAGGGGTAACTCAAGAGGCTACAAAATGTGCTGATGGCACAGAGGGGAGAGACTTATGGTCTGAAGGTTTAGAATGGGGGTGGAGACACCTTCCTAGACAAGGATGGATAGAAACAATTATTCCTTCTCAAGCCATGGTTTCCTCCACACTGGCAGGTCTTGACCCAAAACCTTATGGCTAATGTACAATTCTTACTACTATGACCTGACTGTTGGTGTCAGTCCCAGGTGAGGGTTGGAAAAGTTAAGACAGAAGAAATCTAGGGTCAGTGGAGAGCAAAAATAATGGCTATATTGTGCTGAAGGGTTGGACAGAAACCTCAAGAGAAATCAGGGTATTCATGGAAGATAACTAAATTAGGCTGGTATAGACAAAGGGAATGGGTGTGGGTATGATTGTGGAGGGTCAGATCTGGTGAAACAGGGACAGGTGTAGGGAAAATCATGGGATTTTGAGCTGGAAGGGACCTCGGAGACCATCTGTTCCAACCCTCTCATTTTATAGATGGGAAAACTGAATTCCAGAAAGATGTCCACAATCACACAAGTAATAAGTGGCAGAGCTGAGCTTCAAACCCAGTTCTTCCAAATTCGTGGGTTTTTCCGCTACACTCCAACTGCCTTATTTGGCTGAGGGGAACAGACCAGAAATGAGGGGATGATGGAACAAGAAGCAAACTGAACCTTAAAGAGAAGGGAGCAGGAGGCCCTGTTGTCAGGTGCCAGGCAAGACCCAAAGACTGGGTTCGAAGGCACAAGAAGTTTCTGAGCCCTGGATTCAGTGTCAGCCTCCCAGGAGTGGCAGCTGCTCTGAGCCAGCCCCCACCCTTGCCCCAGGGTGGAGCGTCTGGTTACCACTAGGCAACTGCTGAAGAATGGGGGAGGTAGGAGGGGACCTTGGGGATAAGGAGAGAGTGTGAGTATTGGGGGCTAGTAAGGAGGGGTGGAGGAGGGGGGATGAGGAATAACTGAAGGAGCAAAGGGGTGGTAGAGCAAAGAGGGGATGAGGATTAACCAGTGAAGGGTTAGAGGTGGGAAGGTCATAGAAAGGGAGCTGTGACCTTGGGCAAATCACTTCCCTGTGCCTTCATTTTCCCACTTGTTGAATGAGGATGCCAGGCCAGTTGATTATTCTTTTAAGGTCCATTTTGGCTCTTACAATCTAAAGAAAGGTACAGGGTGCAAAGAGCCCAAGGAAAGGGGACTCCCTCACTGGGGAAAACCAGAGTGCTTGGTAGGGTGGGGGTGGGGAGAGATTTAGGAATGCTTCCCTCTTGAACCCTCCACTACTCTGCCTGGACTGGAAGGGCAACCTCCAGGGTGAGGTGAGGACATAGCTCTCCTCCCCCTCCCCTTTTTCACAGCTTTGACTGTCTCTCCTTCACAGCTGAGTCCTTCCCTGACCTCTGGGGGGTGGGGTGAGGAATGGGGGGATAGGAGATTGGAGTGTGGGGGTTCCACAAAATGGGGCTGTTATGTGAGAGAATCACACCCACAGGAATCAGGGGACTTTCAGACCTATCCCGTGATCCCATGTTATCTGGGTCGAGGAGAGAGGTGTGAGAGGGCAAATTCACCATAACCTAAGCTACTGCTCAGTCTAGTTTTTCCCCACCCTGGTTGAGTGACAGGGGCCACTGCCCGTCTTGAAGGAGCAAGAGTGACCAAACATGGAGAGGGGGGGAAAGAAGAAGGGAGGGGAGAGGGAGAGAAGAAGGGAGAGAGAGGGTGAGAGAAAGAGAGGGAGGGAGGAGAAAGGAGAGTGAGGGAGGGAGAGCGAGAGAATTAGAGGTGGCAAAAAGCATTATATAGCATATAAAAGAGCACAGACTCATACTAAGGGACAAACCAGAAAGGGACTTTGAAGTTAATTGAGTACTAATCCAAAGCCCTAAGTCCCCTAATTTTACAGAAAACTAGAGGCTCAGGAAGGAAAAATACTTTAATCCAGTATTGCACCAGGGGAGAACAGAGTTGTCTCTCAAAAATATGGAGAAGGAAAATGATTTAGAAAATAATTCTTTTCTGAGGATGGTCAAACTGGTTTCTGATTTGAGGAAGGCATTCTCACCTTTATCCCTAGGGCTAGTAGAAAAAAAGGACTCTGTCATCAACTCCCCTTATCACCCTGGCAAATAACTCATTTCTGCACCTCAGTTTTCTCATCTATAAAATGAGGGGGTTGGGCCAAAATTCTCAGGTACATTTCAGCTCTAATATCCCAGAGTCTGTGAGGAGGTGCTAAGGCCCAAAGTTTAGAGAGAAGGAACAATTATCATCCAACATGAGAATGCAGGAGGAAGGCCTTTGGATCCTGTGTGCCCTCCATTCCCTGAGAGTCCCCTTTAGCCTTACAAAGGCAATTTTTTGAAGACCAAAGGGGTGGGCTGGGAACATAATTTGTTTCTGGTCAGAGCAGGTCTGAATCAGACCCTGTTAATCTCTGAGATGGTGGAATTCTCATACTCCCCATTCATAGCACCAAGATCCTGCAACTTTCTCCCTGGTTCCACATGGGTTGGTTCCACCCCTCAGGTTCCCCCAACTGGATGAGGGAGCCCCAAAGAAAAGACCAAGTGGGAAAAGTCATCAGCCTTCAGCCAGCTCCCTGCCCAGGGCACACTGCAGATTCCAGCTGTCTCCTGTCCATCTCCTGTCAGAACCAGAGGCTCAGAATAACAAGGTCACAAGAGCCTAGGGCCTGCTGGAGGAGGGGAGCTGGGATAGAAGAAAAGGGAGTGGCAAAGCCAAAGGAAAGGGAAGAATACAGGGCTGGAGCATCCCATTAGGCCGGGGAATGGGGCAGGAACACAAGACAAAAAGACAGAGGTGAAGGGCAGAACTGGCATAGCAGAGGGAGGAGCTCTGGAATACATTTGGAGATGGTCCTGGGCGGCTAACATGGTGTGATTTAAGGAGCAGCAGGCCTGTGTTTAAATCCCAGCTCTGCTCTGATTACCGATCTGACCCTGTGCAAACCATTCACATTTTGGGGGCCGTTCACTCATCTTTAAAACCAGGGGGTTTGATTGGATGGTGCCTGCCAGTTCATTTTTCTCTCTCACATATTTTTAAATCCAACAATCCTCTGAAGTCCTCCTGGGGCTAGAGTAGCGAGGAGGGCCAAGAGCGCCCTCTTTTGGAGAAATGCACCACCAAAGCTGGGAGATGCAGAAGGGTCCTCACAACACCATCTAAATCTAGCCCCCTCATTTACAGAGGAGCAAATGAGTCGAGTGACTCCCCCAAGTGTGAAGGTACCACACTTCACTCAGTAGCAGAGCCAGGATGCAGATCTCCCAACTCCAGGCCAGATGCCTCCACGCCACACTGCGATGCCTCCTTTCTCAAGAACCCAGAAATCCTGACCTTTTTAGCTTAGCTTAATGGTTATTACCTTTGACCTCTCCCAGAACAACCTATTTAGGGAAAAAGGAGTCACCCTCGTCCCCTGGCTCTACTTTACAGCTTCCAGTCGAGCTGGAATTCCAGAATCAGGATGTGAAGAGTTGGAGGGGACTTGAGATGACTAGTCTGACATGGGAAGTGACAGCCACAAAGTGACCCTGGAAGTGGCTGATCCAGGACTCAAAAGTATCTACATGTGCACCCCCTGAGCCAATCATATTACCATCTCCAATTCCATTCTGTGATATAAACACTGGGCCAAAGACCAGAAGAGAGCTGAGATAAACCTTTTTATTTATGTTTCTCCATTTCACTTAAAAAAAAAAAATCCTTAATGTAGCTGATACAGCCCCTCCCCAATACATCACAGAGAGCTGTGAGAGGTACTGGAGAAATGGCCCACAGGGGGCGAGGCTGAGCACAATTGGCCCACCCCCAAAAGGAGGTAACGGATCCAAGTCCCCTGCCCAGGGAAAGGGGCAGCTTGGAGTGTGTCATCTGGAAAGTTACTAATGGCTCTGTCCCTCTGTCCCGTACCACTCCCACCCCCTAGCCAAACAGGGGCAAGGGAAGCATTTGTACCTCTCTGGGGAGGATCTGTCCTGGGTCCTGACCCAGGGCCAAGGAGAAAGGAGAATTGGTTGTGTGGGGCTATTCATCCTTATAGGA
Source organism: Petaurus breviceps papuanus (assembly GCF_028583685.1). Classification (NCBI taxonomy): domain Eukaryota; kingdom Metazoa; phylum Chordata; class Mammalia; order Diprotodontia; family Petauridae; genus Petaurus; species Petaurus breviceps. The sequence continues at coordinate 30,669,728 of NW_027185694.1, read as the reverse complement.
AGGAGTATTGGTTATTGATGGCTCTGGAGCGGACCCCTTCCTCCCCGGCATTCCCTGGCTGCAGCTGCAAGAAATGCACAAAAGGGGTCACTCCCACCTCCCCACCAGGGCCCTCTAGCCCTGAGGGCTCCCTGTTCAGGGCTGTGGCCTCCTCAAGCTCAGCCACAGTGCCTGGCTCTCCTGGGGTCCCTCCACTGCCTGCCTTCTGTTCCTCTGAAGCTTCTGATGCTTCCACCATCTCTTCCTCTTCCCCAGGGTGTGCTGGGTCTGCCCTCGGATCAGGGTCAGGAGATTGGGATGGGTCATGGGAGATGTTCGGTTCTGGAAAGGGTAGGAGGGGAGGTAACTCAGGTAGAGCACGTACGATATGACTTAAGTCTTCTTGGCACCCCCTCCCTTTGAAATCCATCATCCTCAGGACCCAAGTCCCTTCATCCCACACCTTCCAAACCCTCTCGTGGAGGATGGAACATGGGGAGGAAGCACACTTACACACAGTCACTCGCTCCGATGGGCATGAGGGTGGAAGACGCGTCGGGGTAGCAGCGATCTCCCTCACACACCCCAGCTCGGCTCCCTGCCCGTTCCCTGCCTGAGGGGGAGTGAGGAGGGCACAGACAGGACAGCGGGGGGTTGGAGGAGGGTTAGGAAGGGGAAAGATGAGGAGCAGAGGTTTGGGTAAAGGTCATACGGGGTAAGCACATGAAGGAGCAGACAAAGCATTGCCCAGAAGGGACAGAGGAAGAGAAAGAGAGAGGAAAAAGTAGGGAAGAGTGGAAGCAGAGACAGACAATGGGCAGAGGCTTTGGATGGAAATGAGAATGCACCAATCCCATTCTCACCACCTCCCACCTCCCCCCTGGTGTGAGCATCACCTCCGAAGGGGGAGGAAGGGAGAGCGGCTGAGCACCTCTCTGCAGGGCACACTCACTTTCTTTGCCACTCCATCCCTCCCTCCTTCCCCTCTGAACATGCTCCACCACTTGCACAGGACAGCTTTGTCCTCTCTGCTCATGCCTCAATTCTCTGAGGAGCAAGAACTTTCTCCCCTGCAGCCCTGCTTACCTTGCAGCCTCTGGGAGGCCACAACATAGCTGACGAGGGTAACATCACTGGAGCCCCCAGACTCCAGGGGAATGGGGTGGACCCGGAAATGCTCCAGCATGTCAAAGACCGTCTGGAACCAGAGGTGCTGCACCCGGCACTGACCATCCTCATTCAGGGACAGACGAAGGTGCTGGGGGCCGGGATTGGGAAGGTAAAGACTGCTTTCTTCTTGGGACCTGTCATCTCTCCTAAACTACCCTTTCCCCTGGGATCAAAAATCTTTCCCCCAACAGTTTCCCATGTCCCTGGGAACCTCCTATTTCCTGAACTCCCCCTCTTTCTTTGAACTCTCTTTCCATGGGATACTTCCCTACGCTAATCTTCTTCCCAGGACACTACAGCCTTCTCCCCTGAAGCTTTCCTTCCTTCCACGGGGCCACTCACCTTGGCCTTGCCCTGGAAGTTGAATGTGAGGACATATTCCCCCCTCCTCGTCTCACTTTGACGTACCAGGAAGACACCATGGCTGCCAGCACCCCCTGCCAATACTAGCTGGGCAGCTTTGAGGCGGGAGAGGGTCCCATGGAACCAAGGGTACTCTGAAAGGGGATGGTCCCCATCACCTCCATCTGACTCCCCCTGGAACAGGAACGAACCTTCAGGAAGGAAAGAGTGGGGAAACCAGGGCGTCAGGGAAGCCTCCCCCATCCCTGAGGACAAGAGTCTTCTGTACTGAAGCCCTTCCCTTGTGTATCTTCCCCTTCCCCCTAGTTTAGGGACCCACAGTCCCTCAGATCTGAAAGACTCAAGAGAAGGAGTTTAGTTACGAAGAAAACTAGAATTAGAAGTAGTTAGAAAGACCTATAAAGCAAAGACACACATACACATACCCTCCTCTCCATCCACATGTATATATGGATATATACATTAATACACACACACAAACATACACATATACATGCACACACATACACACCCTGGTACCTGTGGTGTCTGGAGTGTCCGGAGGAGGGTAAGGGGCTGGTGGGGGGTAAGTTGTCCCCACTGGTGGCCCCTCTTCAATAGGGACTCGGGGGGGCAACTCTGGGGGCAGTAGTTCCATTGAATCAAAATGGGAGGCAGCAATAGAAGCAGAGCTGGGGGAGACAGAAGCTGAGGGACGATCTGAGAGGCCCCCATATGCCCCTAAAGGAAAAACCAAGAGTGCAAGGAAGACTTTGAGATTCAGCACCCTCCACAATCCAGTCCACTCCCTAATCACGAAAAGAAGAATCTTTCTCCTTAGGACACAAAGAGACAATAGCTTCCTAACATCTCTCTGTGACTCAAATTTCCTCCTCAAATCTATCCTATAAAAGGTACTGGAGAAATATTCTTAGAACATACCATTCATTACCAAACTGCTGCTCAAAACCCTCTACTGGCTCATTTCCTAAAAGATAAAGACTGAATTTGGCTTAACACTGAATCCAATCTACTGGACACTAAACAAGTATCTCCATCTTAGAAATAGAAGAGACCTCAGAAGCCACAGAACCTGACAATTTACTGACTGCTGATTAACTAAGCTAGGAAAGCAGGCCTTCAAAAATTACAACACCTGTCTGATTAGTCAGGAGATCTGGGTTCTAAGCCCAACTCTTCCTCTTACTAGCTATGTTACCTTGGACAAGCTACTCCTCTCTGACCCTCAGTTTCCCTGCCTGTAAAATGAGGAGGGTGGACTATAAGATCCCTTCTAGCTCTAACATTTCATGATTGATATCTAGTTGACCACACAAAAGTTGCCCCCAAGGGTCTGGCTTCCCTGCCCTCTTGCCTCACCCTGAGACAGGTGCTCGTTGCTTTCACTAGGTCCCAAGGGCAGCTCCTGGCTGGGCAGACTCTCTGAGTGGTTGAGGCAGGATAGGTCCAGGCTGTCTGTGTTCTCCCTGGTAGAGAATGAAGTGCCAAGGGTAGACATCAGATTGGGTATCAGTGACACGGAAAATTTCAGGGAAAAGAAGAAAGGGAAGAGTCACAAAGTGAACTGAGCAGCATTAAGCACCTTTCCTACCACCTCCCCTCCCTTGCCTCCTCAGGTCCCTCACCCTGGGCTCAGGCAATCCTGTAGATCAGACACCCAGGCCTTCATATTCAAGGCATCAGCTGTCTCTAGGATGTATTCCATAGAGCCCTCCACCTATGGAGGCAAGGTTAAGGCACTTCAGACAGGAAATGGGGCAAAGGGGAGGCCAAAAAGACACTGAGAGCTCCCCAAGTCTTCTTACCCAACCTCAATGAAAAGAACATTCTCTCTATTTCCTTTCCTCTTGCTTCTCTTCCCAAGTAATTTGATTTGTGTGTATATGCATGTATATGTTTGTATTACATATGCGTGTGTTTCTATGTATATGTACACATATACATATACAATATCTGTGAAAAGAGAGAGGGAGAGAGAGAGAGAGAGAGAGAGAGAGAGAGAGAGAGAGAGAGAGAGAGAGAGAGAGAGAAGCCTAAACTTCAAGAGAATGTCTTCATTTTTGGGGAAGAGAGTACCCTGGCAACAGGGGTCATGAAACCTTTGTCACAGCTTCTAGTCCTTGGACAAACTGAGAGCCTGCCCACTCTGCACCCATTCTCCCTTCCCCCTAAAACACAAGAATCATATTCTTTGGAATGGGTAGTAAAGGAAGAATGAAAATCCCAACAGCTCTGACCTTAACCACAAAGGTGTTCTCCTTGTCAGGCATCTCCAGGGCTGTGGTTGTCCGGACATCTGTGATGGTAGAACACAGGATGTTGATCCGGGGCCGGGATGCCTGTGGTAGAAGAGGCAGTAGGAGTCCCAATATTCAGGCTCAAAAACAGTCCTCCACTGCCCCAGGGGGAACCTGGCCTCCCAACTCTTCCCACTTCACCAAAGGGGTGTCAACACAAGCCCAATGGCTCCCTGCTCTACCTTTTAAGTAATGTGGAGGTGGCAGAAAGACTTGATATCACCAACCTAGTCCTGCACACTCAACAAGTGTCGAGTTAGCAAGGTGGGTCCAAGTTTCAAAAGGAAAAAAAAAGTAAAAGCCTGTAGGCTTGTAAACTTCTGGGGTTCTATCTGCAAGGCTTCTACATTATTTATCCCCAGTCATACTTCCCCTTCTCTCTCACCTTAGGTGGGATATAGAATTCCAGCCGACTTCCTCCTCCTCCTCCTCCTTCCCCCTCACTCCGAAGCAGCAGGCGACACTTCTGCCACCTTGGTGGTCCCCCACCCCCAGATGAGGGTCCAGTTCCTCCTCCCCCTCGACCTTCTCCTCCACCAACAGCTGCCTCCTCTGTTCCCATGAAGCTCAGTAGCCCCTCCCTTTGTACTGTCCCTGCCCCATCCTTTAAGGGTCCCCCTCCCCTACTTAGTCTCAGCCTCTCAAAGCGGTGTGTCCATCTTTCCCCAGGGGATGTCCCACCGCTAGCTGGCCCCACATTGGTGCTACCACCCCCACCAGAGGAGTTGGAGTTGCTGTTTCCACCCAGGACAGGTGGTCCAGAGGCAGAGGTCTCCAAGGGTCCCACTGGAGAGGGGGGATCACCAGCTCCCCGCCACTGCAAGATCCCTCGGACTGAGCCTCGTACTGAGCGGCCCACAGAGCGGAGGGAGAAACGTTTCTTCAGCTTAGGTTTTGAGGAAGATGAAGAAATTGAAGAAGGGAGAGGGCCAGCCAGGTCTTCAGAGGATCGAGAAGGACCCAACACAGTCAGAGGCCCACTGTTCCTGCAGCTTTCCAGGGATGGGGTTTCCGTTCCAGGACTCAGGGGAATTGGACCAGATGATAAAAGGGAACCTGAGGCCCGGGCCACCTCTGCCTCAAAGTGCTGCAAGAAGAGCTCAGCAAAACGTCGGGAGAAGGCTGCCTCAGCCCCAGGCCCTGCATATTGGGGATGGGAAGCCAAGTAGAGGCGGAAGCGTCGGGCAAAGTCCAGGGCTGCCGCCCGAGCGTGGGATTCACAGAACTCCCGCCAACTTGGGGGAGGTGGTGGTGGTGGTGGTGGCAGAGGGGGAGGAGAAGGGGAAGCCCCATCCTCAGGGGAAGGGGCACCATTCATGATGAGCCAGATGAAATGGAGAGTGGGGGACCCAGGGGAGGGAAGGAAGTGGGGGGGGAGGCCAGAAGACTCAGGGTCATCTGCAGCAACTGTGGAAGGGAAAAAGAGGCACATATAAAGGAGTCAGTATTAGGATTAGAGTTTACAGAGAATAATTTCTAGACCTTTCCCCAGGTACCAGAAATTCCCCAATTGTTCCACCCCCACTGAGAAACCATTTACTCTTCCATACTGCATTCTGTTCACCTCATTCCTCTCTGATTCAGAGAGATTCAAGAAAGTCCTTTAAAACATGTTAGTTTCCTTCCCATATTCCAGGTTCTTACACCTTTCAAGCACTGATAGGTTTTTCCAACCTCCATCTTTCCTGCTGTGATCTCAGCCCACATTCTTTGGCTTTGATCCCAGAAGAGTTAAAGGTAAGCTGGTCACCACCCTCCAAAAAAGAAAACCCTTTAGAGATATAAAGCTTCCTTTCCAATCACTTCTCTCTCAGGAATAAATCAATCCATCCAATATCTTACTCCAAGGGTCCCTAACAGGTTGGCAATAGGCAGGTGACTGCTACCTTGTTTCTCTAAGGCTCACTGCCATTTTAAGCATTGTGGTATGAGGGCACTGCCTTGAAGGCATCATTCCCACACCCACCCCCTCCTTCCATCAAAGGCTCAGTAGCTCCTACCATAAAATGTTGGGTACTACTACCTTACTCCTTCCTCTCAGTCACAAGAATAAAAGGAACTATGAGAAGGCTGAGATTAACTATTTTCTATCGTCATGAAGAACAGAAGAAAGCAAAAGGGGCTAAAGGTTAGACAAGTTGTGAAAATTAGCACACAGGCCTTTTAGTCCCACAGCCCTGAGCAATTGGACGCTGGGAAAAACAAGGCTCAGCACTGAAAGCCACTAATCCCGGGTTTCTTCAGACCAGACTCATGGCCACTATTCACAGCATGGCTAGTCCACTGGAAGGGTTTTTAGAAAAATTTCTGCTCGGCAAATAATAGCACTCCCATACTACTTTATGATTTCAAAGCATCTTCACTCATGGTCTTCCATTTGATCTTCACAGCAACTCTACAAAGATGTTAACCAGCCGCTCTTGCACCCATTTTATGGGTAAGAAAACAGACTCAGAAGGTCACAAAAGAGGTGGCTGCAAGTTGCAGCCATGGCCAGAACCTAGGGTCCTCTGACTCCTAGTCTAATTCCCTAAGACGGGAAGTTCTAAGCAAGGCGAGGCTTAACACCAAAACGAATTTCCAAAGGCAGACATCAGAAATAATTTCCTAAATCCAGATCTCCACGGACAAGTCTGGACTGAGAGCAGCCTTAAAGCAGTCTGGCCTCCTGGGCTTCTTATCTCCTCAAGGACTCCTTCCAGACAGCAAACCACCCCTACTCTGGCTGGCCATTCCCCGACGAACAGCCTCACATTCCCTGCAGCCCCCACGCTTTCGGTCGCCTTTGACATCTATCCCCGGACCCTGACTCGAGGAGACAGACACACAAGAAACAGTCTCCAACTGCAATGAGGTGCCTGGGAACGACGAGGTTCGTGCACGCTGAGGGGGAGACACCCAAGCATGACATGCCTACTCCCTCCCACCCGAAAACGGGTATATTCCACACCAACAAGGGGGTCCCCCCAAACGCCGCGGCTCCTTCAGCCCAGCTGCTCCTGCCCACTGGCCCCGACCCCCGGCCCTGCAGCGGTGAAGCCGCGGGCAGCCCTGCTCCTTTGCCCAGCTCCAGCGCTCCTGGGGGGAAGGGGGGCTCCGGAGAACGCCCGGCTTTCCCTTCGCCCGTGGACCGCCTCCTTCACCTCCGCCCATTGCGGCCCACTCCACCGGTCTCCCGGGGGGTGCTGCCCTGGGGGCACTCCCCCAGACCCCGGCCTCCGAGCCCGGCCCCGCTCCAAGACCTTCGGCCTTCCCTCCAGTCCCAGGCCCGGGAGAGGGGGGAGGGTCCGAGGGGGGGAGAGGAGAATGAGGAGGGGGGTTCCGGTTCCGGTCCCACCTGCATCTCGGTCCCCGCGGTTTGCTCCGGCGGCAGCAGCGGCGGCTCCCGCTCCCCTCCCACCCCCAACAATCAGTGACCAGCGACCAGCCAGCTACTGCGCAGGCGCCGGGACCCCCTTTCCCATCAAGAAAAAAAAAAGACCATAGATAAGCCAGCGGGGAGAGAAAGGCACGTTCCCTTCGACTTCCTCCTCCTGAGGCGTGGGGATCATAGAGATCGTTCTTCCAGGGTGTAGGAATAGGGGTTCTTAAATGTACAGAAGGAGGAGGCGCTGTGAACACTTTAGCGTCTCCACCAGTCGCCCCTCTGGGTGGGACATCCCCTGAGACATCCCACGGAGATGGGTTAGTCTAGACTAGGACTTCCACTGCCACCTCCCGTAAGGAGAACGAAGGAGGTTGGCCGGTCAACCATAGAGACGGTGCCTCGAGATAGAGTATCCCAAACAAATGCAAAGCTAAACTACCACTAGGGGAGCGTGAAACCAGAGAGAACGGTGCAAAGGCTGGTTAGAGGTCACAGAGGGGTCAGGTGGCCTCCTAGAGCGCCGGATCCTCCGGTTCTCTGAAGAAAACGACAGCACCCCCTGGGGGAGGGATATGGGAAGGCTGAGGTGACCTTGAGAAAGAACTCCCACCTCCCACCTGCGGAGTCTGGAATATGAGTTCACGTTCAGTGGTTTTCAGTCGTGTATGAGTCTTCGTGATCCCTTTTTGGGGTTTTCTTGACAAAGATACTGGAGTGGTTTGCCATTTCCTTTTCCAGTTCATTTTACAGATGAGGAAACTGAGGCAAACAGGGTTAAGTGACTTGCCTAGGGTAACAAAGCTAATACCTGTCTGAGGTCAAATTTTAAATTTGACTCCAGGCCAAGCACTCTATCCCCTGTGCTACCTATCTGCCCCTAAGTTTAAGACCTTGGCCTTTTTTCTGGGGAAGAGACGTTTTACAGAAGCTCCAGAGATGCCTAAAGGTTCTCCCTCAGCTCTTGGGGAAAAGGTTTTCAACTGCTCAGGGGCTGACATTAGAGCAAGGGAAGTGCAGTGGTCTTGATGGGGACATCCAAGGAGACCTCCACACTTGATGCTCCACTGAAAAAAACCTACAATGGCTTGCTGCCATGTCTTTAACAGATAGCATGATGTACTGAGAAAGGGAGGTGGAGAATCTGAATTTAAATCTTAGCCCTAGGGATATTCTGAGCCTGTTTACTTTTCTGTTAAATGAGGAGATTGAATTAGATGACTTATATGGTCTGTTCTGGTACTACATAAAGATATATCTAGTTGTCATGGGGGGAGGGGTGGGCATCTCCAGTCATCCTGATCTATATCTTGCCCCTGGACCCAGATGGCTCTGGAGGAGAAAGTGAGGCTTGTGACTTTGCACAACCCTGCCTTACTTAAATCCAATTCACTTTCAAGTCATGACATTACCTTCCTGAAGTCATGGTCCTTTTCAAGAAGGAAGAATAAACAACAACAGCAACCGTTGTCACAGGGATTTCAAGGATAGCCAAAACTCTGGTACTTAGACTTGAAGAACAATCAAGTCAAGAAACCAACAGAATCAAGTCACTTTAATGGAAGATTCATATGGATGGTATTTTGTTTCTAGGATTCTACAACTACTTCTGTGTTAGGAGCTTGTATTTATCATTAACAGAGACAACATAGTGAAAAGTACAGACTTACAGTCAGAGGAAACTAGAGACTGGGATTTGAGTTCAGGCTCTAACACTTATTAGCTTTGTGATCATAGACAAGTCCCTTGACTTCTCTGAAGCTTGGTTTATCTGTAAACTGAAGATTACAATTGTACTAAATTCCTCATGGACTTGTCATAAATATGACATTCATATACCATAATTCCCCAATAAATGGACATCATTCTCTTAGTTTCAGGCTACTACAAAAAGTGCTACTGTATTTTTGTATACATGGGTCCTTTCCCTCTTTAATTCCTTTGGAATATAAGTCATATCATTAGTCGTATAACAAAGTAAAAGATATGCAAAATTTAGAGACTTTTGGGACATAGTTCTATGTTGTTTTCCAAAATGCCTGGACTAATTAAAAAATCCACTAATAGTGCATTAATATGTCTGTTTTCCTTCAGCTCCTCCAATATTTGTCATTTTTTCCTTTTGTCATTTCTGCTGATCTGATATGTATGACATAAAATCTCAGTGCTGCTTCAATTTGCATTTTTCTATCCATGATTTGGAACATTTTATCATATGGTCATTGACAGCTTATATGTCTTCTTTTGAAAACAGCTTATTCATGTCCTTGTTTATTGGAGAATGGCTCTTATATTTTTTTCTTTTTTGGAGGGCAATTGGGGTTAAATGACTTGCCCAAGGTCACACAGCTAGTATTTGTGTTGTGTCTGAGGTCGGATTTGAACTCAGGTCCTCCTGACTCCAGGGTCGGTGTTCTATTCACTGTGCCACCTAGCTGCTGGCTCTTATTCTTTTAAATTTGAACCAATTCCTTATATATTTTAGAAACGAGTCCTTTATTAGGAAAAGTTGTTGCAAAGATTTTTTTTCCTGAATTACCTTTTTCCTTTCCAATTTTAATTACAATTAGTTTGTGCAAAAGCTTTTACATTTTATGTAATCAAAATTGGCCAATTTATCTTCTAACATCCTTTCTCCTTTGTTTGATTGCAAATTCTACCCAGAGGTAGACTTTCACAACTCATTTTTATAGACCTCTAGAAAGATGGCTCCTCTGACAAAAATATGTATTCCCTGATTCTCAGTACTCAGTCATCTTTAAGGCAGCCCCAGTCTCTCAGGACCAATAAGAGAAAAATCACTTGTTCTTTCAACAAGAGACTATGGCACCTGTGTAGCTCCACATGTGGTATGCCCTTCTAACAAAGACCTTATCTAGTTGATTGGGAAACTCATCATATTGATCAGGATTCTCCTGTATACTTGTGCTACAAATATGATAAGAAACATAGAAGGGATTCAGAGTACTTTGAGAATTCTGAGAAAAGAGTCCTTCTGACTGAGAGTCTTGGCAGAATATTCACTAAGTAGAAGGAATTTGAGCTGGGCCTTGAAGCAGTGTACAGATCAAATAGATGGAGAGAATAGATAAAGACATTCCAGATGGAATGGTGACCAAGTTGACTGGAGTTTAAAGGTAGAAGGCAACAGTGAGAGCTGGGGTTGGAAAGGTAAGGTGGGAGTCAGATGGTAGAGGATCTTGAATTCTAGGTCAAAGAGTCTGGATTTTATCCTATAATAATAATAATGGCTCAAATTTTTCTAGAATTTTAAGGCTTTCAAAACACTTTCTCAAAACAACTTTACAGATTAACATGAGCACTATTTCCCCCATTCTGCAAATGAAGAAACTGAGGCTAAGAGAAATGAAATTACCTATCAAGGGTTACACATTTAATAAGTATCAGAAATGGTATCTGACTTAGGTCTTCTGACTTCAAGACCAGTCATTACTCTTTCCATTATACCACAATGCCTGCTACACATCTTGGAGAACCACTGATGGTATCTCATTAGGAGAGTGACATGATCAGAGCTGTGTTTTACAAAAGAATCTGTTTGCAGGAAGGATCAGAGGAAGATGATGTTGGAACAAGAAAACCAGCTAGGAAGGTTGTGCAGAAATTGTGCAGAACTAGGCTAGAGGCCTTAACATCCCCATTTAAAAGTTGTGGGTGACTAGTGATCTCAAATTAAGAAGACAGGGTCTAGTACATGTTATTTGTTATTGATTTAGTTTAGTTTTTTTTTTTTTTTCAAAAGGGGAACCCAAAGGAAGCTCTTTAATAGTGGAGTCTCTGGTAGAAATCAGAATGGATCTCCAGGGAAGATATGAGAGACCCCATCTCTCATGCCTTGGAAAAATAAATCACTCAACTTTGGAGCTCCCTGGAGAAGCTTCTGTGCTGAGCAATGAGAGCTCAATATAAGTAGGTAGTCCTAGACTCCTACCAAGTTTAAACCTCCCATCCCATTTTCCTGCTGTGCAGCTCTCCGTGGGAACCACTCCTTTCTTCCCAACCCCTAGTCTCCCTCTAGTTTTTGCTTTAGACTCTTTACGCAAATCAACACTGCCATTGCTTCTGGAAAGGGCGTGTCAATTGACTGCCCTATACCCCCACTCACCATCCCTAATAATTTCCAGACTAAAACATTCTTTCTTAAGGAACATCGTTTATGTATTGTCTGCCCTTGTTAGGTTGTAAGCTCTATAAGGACAGGGACTGTCTCTCTTTTGTATTCCCAGGAGTTAGTACACTGCCGGTAACATAGTATAAAGCTAGGCATAGGGACTAGATCTATAATTTCATTGATGCAGGGCGCTGCCCCCAATGAGGAAACTCTATCAGTGCAAGGGGGCACCTTCTCTGCAAGAGCACTCAAATACTTTTTTTCATTCACTCACCATTCATTCACCAGGGGCTAGTGGGGCAGTATTGGAAAAGAAAAGGGGTCCAGCTCCATATCACTTCATGTAAATTAGGAAATCCCGGGTCTGCCTCCAATGCTCTCCTAAAAACTCCCCCTTTACAATCCCTACCCTCAGATGACCACAAATCCCAGGAGGCAACACAAACGGGGGGCGGGGTTTCGCTGTTCCTGGCGATGCATTGTGGGAGCTGGCAGCCTGCCTAAGTCTCCGGCCTTCGGCCCCAGTCTTCTTCCGGGAATCCCCGCTTCACAGGAAGTCCGCCAAAGAAGTCCTAAAGGGAGCCTCTCAATAGTCTCTCTTTCCTGTCCTTACGTCACTTCCGTCCGACGGAAGTGCCTTCCCGTTGCCCGTGCCCTTAGCGCCTCACACGCCGCACAGTTCTTGGTCCCCTTCCCGTCTGGCGCTCTTTTCCTTCTAACGCATCCATTATCCCTTACTTCCCCTCTCCGCCCGCCCCCGCTCCTCGTCGTGATGGCTGCAACCGTTATGTTCCGCGCACGCCCTGGGCCCTGCGGTAGGAGGGTGGGAAGGAGTGCGGCTGCTCGTCCCCTTGACCCCTCTGAAAGGAAGGGTCGGCAGGGATGGCTTAGGAAGGAGAAGAGGAGTGTGGAGGGGATTTTGGCATCCAGGGGAGCGATGTAGGAAGGCAGAAGACAAGGCTGGGTCCCCACGAAGGAGCTGCAGGAGGGAAGGCGTGCGTGGGGGAGGGGCCTGTTCGGTGATGGAAGAAGGGGGCGGGGCGGAAGGGGGGCTGTGGAAAAAGAAAAGATGGGGGGAAGTTGGGAATAGAGGAAGGGAAGAAAGAAAGGAGGTCTGGGGCAGAAACGCAGACGGGATGAAGGGGCGGAGAGGGAAGAGTGAGGCCTACAGTCCTTTTCTCCCCTGCTGCATTTTCTTCTCAGTTTTTCAGAGCTGCCAGCTGCTGCACAAGTTTTTGAAAAGGGTAAGGACACGTCGCTGATCCCAAACCTGACCAAAGCAAAGGAGAATAAGGGAGAAATTAGCATATGGAGCTGCCTTATCAGTTTCCTAACACTTCGCTCATCTCTTTCCCATTAACCACACCAAGGGGCTGTGGGATTTCTTCCTCCTGATCAGCACTGATCACTCTCCTTTCTTTGCAGGCTCAGCTTTCAAACCCAGGACAGAAGTCCTCCCTGCCCCTCATTTTACGGGGCCTTGCCGTGGAGGCCAAGAAGACTTATGTGAGAGACAAACCTCATGTTAACATTGGGACTATTGGCCACGTGGATCATGGCAAGACTACACTGACAGCAGCAATCACCAAGAGTAAGGACAGGGAGATGTTTGTATGGGGGAAGAAGAGTGTTTTGATTATCAGGGGTGAAAAAAATATATAAGTAAGTGGGAATTTTAAAGTAGCACTGATCAGGATGTCCTGTGAGTCTAGGAAGGGTGGGATGCAGGGCAAAGATAGAAACTCAAAGGATCCTTGTTTCCCAGATGTCATTTGCCTCACTTTGGGTATGGAATCTAGACCCTGTTAGGGTAAGGAGATGGTCAGAAGGGGAAGAGAACAGAGTACCACCCAAAGTGTATATACTCCCTTCATCTATTTTTTCCCTTCTGTTTCCAAGTTCTGGCAGAGGGTGGTGGGGCCAAGTTTAAGAAGTACGAGGAGATTGACAATGCACCAGAGGAACGAGCCCGAGGTATCACCATCAATGCAGCCCACGTGGAATATAGTACAGCCACTCGACACTATGCTCATACTGACTGTCCTGGGCATGCTGACTATGTCAAGGTGAGAGGGACATATCTAGGCAACCCCAAGCACTGAGGTGGCTGAAGGAACTTGGAGCTTTAGGGAAGTTATAAAACTGTCATGGTTGTAATGTAGGGTGCTGGTAAGAAGAAAGGACAAAACAGGTTAGAGGCTTGAGGGGAAGATTTGAGGCCCAGGAAAATGGGGAAATAATGGAGAAGGGCTGACTACATCAAATCCCTTGGAGAAAGGAAAGGCAGAAAAATTTGAAAGCCAAAGAAAATCCGCATATTTACCTAGTATCATTCTCTTTCTCCAGAATATGATCACGGGCACAGCCCCATTGGATGGCTGCATCCTGGTGGTGGCAGCCAATGATGGCCCCATGCCCCAGACAAGGGAGCATCTGCTACTTGCCAAACAGGTATCGATCTCTTCAGGTCAAGCCTTGCTAGAAATCTAAATCTGCAGTGAGAAGGGATGGTGTAGGGAGGAGGAGGCAGTCTTTAAAAAGGGCTCTGAAGTGGGGCATGGATTCATCAGGATCAGGATCATTCTTACATGGCATTTTAAATGTTCTTTTCTAAACTTGTGTGTAAACCTTATTAATGGGAGCAATTTTCTTCCACCAGATTGGTGTGGAGCACATGGTAGTGTTTGTGAACAAGGCAGATGCTGTCCAGGACAATGAGATGGTAGAGCTAGTAGAATTAGAAATACGGGAGCTGCTCACTGAGTTTGGTTATGATGGGGAGAAGACTCCTGTCGTTGTTGGTTCTGCTCTCTGTGCCCTTGAGGTAAGGGGGGGTAGAAGGCCACAGGTTGGGGGATAATTCTTCCTGGAGTTCATTACTCATCCTGATTCTCTATGGGAATATCTTTGAAAGGGTTGTCACAGAGAACCACTTTACTATTTGGTCAGACTGCTCCAAGTGACACTAGGCTGCATTGATCATAGGTCTGACCCATTATTCTAGATCTTATGAAGAGGAAGACTTAGGGCTGGAAGACTGAATAGGAACTTAAGGCCGCATATCACCTCTCTGTTGCTGCTGCCCTGTACTTTTGTCCTCCTCTTAGAGGAAAAAGCTGGCTTTTCCCTGACCCTGTGCCTCTCCTTTAACTACAGCAGCGGCAGCCAGAGTTAGGGGTGAGTGCTGTAATGAAATTGCTTGATGCTGTGGATACTCATATTCCTGTGCCTACTCGGGATCTAGAGAAGCCCTTCCTGCTGCCTGTGGAGTCTGTTTATTCCATCCCTGGTGAGATTACCGCTTTATATTTTTCCCAGCTCCTTCCCGCCTCCCTTGGCAAAGTTTTTTTTTTTTTACTGGTTTAGATTTATCCCTCCTTGGCATTTTTAATTTCCCCCAACTACTATGAAGCCCTCCCCACATTTTAAATCATTCTGTTCTAGGCCGTGGCACAGTGGTCACAGGGACTTTGGAGAGAGGAACTGTGAAGAAAGGAGATGAATGTGAATTTCTGGGCCACAGCAAGAATATTCGCTCTGTGGTCACAGGTAAAGTTCACACTCCACTACTAAACCTTTCTTTCTAGTTCCTCTGTTATTGCTTACTGACTGAGGCCTAGTCCCTCTCCTTGTTCCTGCCTTGAAGTTGCTCTCCTATTGTAGGAATTGAAATGTTTCATCAGAGTCTGGAACGAGCTGAAGCTGGAGATAACCTTGGTGCCTTAATTCGGGGGCTGAAGAGGGAGGATGTTCGACGGGGCATGGTGATGGTTAAACCAGGCTCCATTCAGCCCCATCAGAAGGTTGAGGCTCAGGTAAGCTATAGTTGTCCGAGGAGTCCCTGGGCTGTATGCTTCCTTGGCCCTGGTCCAGTTCTTTTTAGGAAGATACAAGTGACAGCAGGCAAAGTCTTCTGATTGATTGCTTCATTTCCCAGGTTTACATTCTCAGCAAGGAAGAAGGTGGCCGCCATAAGCCATTTGTGTCACATTTCATGCCTGTCATGTTCTCTCTCACGTGGGACATGGCCTGCCGGGTCCTTCTGCCCCCAGAGAAGGTGAGTTGGTAGTATATGAGACTGGTGAACTTCATTTCTATCGTTGTATGCCTAGTACTTAGCACAGCCAGGCACATGATTGGCATATCTTAAATGCTTTGTACAGCCTCTTGTTCAACAAGCCAGTAGCTTAGGGGGATTGTTAAAGCTTAGAAGAGGTTATACATGGGTGGAGATGCTTTCTTCTCTTTCCTTTCCTACCCACACCTTGGTTAATTGAGGGCAGTGATTTGTTTTCTAACCCCCATTTTTTTCTCCAGGAGATGGCCATGCCTGGGGAAGATCTGAAATTAAACTTAATCTTAAGACAACCCATGATCTTGGAGAAAGGTCAGCGTTTTACCCTGAGGGATGGTGGTAGAACCATTGGGACTGGCCTGGTAACCAATGTATCAGCTCTGACTGAAGAGGACAAGGACATTAAGTGGAGCTGAGCTCAACTCCGGCATTCTCTCCAGCATTGGTACCTCACAGGCCTGAGTGAAGAAGCTCAAGTTTAGGAAGTGAAAAAATAGTCCTCAGGCTTTTTCTTCCATCTGCAGTGATGGTGTCTCCTGGAACTGAGGAGCCTGTCAGTTGTTTGGGAAAATAAAGTGTTTTGTGAATGGTGGGACACAACATGTGTAGTAACTTGCTGTCGTACCTTCACATGGATGATTTCTGTTAAGGGTGTTTTCTTTTGGGGATTTTACAGTGACCTCTAGTGTTGATGTCAGGGACATATTGTCATTAACAGTATGGCAGAGCTAAGTCCTTGGTTTTTAGTCCCAGTTGGCTCATTTCTTTATTTGCAAAATGAGACTGATATTTGTGCTACCTGCCTTACAGAGTTATTGTGAGGAAAGTGCTTAAAAAATATACCATAGAAATAGGCTGTTATCATTAGGATGGGAGTTCAGTGGGCAAGAAAGAACCAAGTTTGTGATTGTGTAGAGGCATGGGCATCTCAACCAAGAACTGTTGCTGCCAAGCCACCCTACTACAAAATTATTTCAGGCAAAAA
Source organism: Petaurus breviceps papuanus (assembly GCF_028583685.1). Lineage (NCBI taxonomy): Eukaryota > Metazoa > Chordata > Mammalia > Diprotodontia > Petauridae > Petaurus > Petaurus breviceps. The sequence goes on along the minus strand of NW_027185694.1, from coordinate 30,653,363 downwards.
CCAAAGTTAACACTTTGTGTCCCTGCCACCTCTAAAGGAGCAGTGCTAGTTCCCTCACCAATACTGTGCATCTCTGAGCATAAGAATTACTCTTAAATTATATTTGTTAGTCTTCAGTAATTTTGAAAATTCCTTAGAAGTGTGTTGTGGTATATAAGAATCAGTGTTATTGCTAGTAAGGGACTTATTAATACATAGAATGTGAGCTTTGGGAAGAACCATCAATTCCCTCCTATACATGGAGAAACAAACCCATTATGTAGAAACGGCTGACCTTTATTTGTAGAATGTGAGTTTAAAATTTTGTTGGACATTTCATATTGTTTATATGCGTGTGCACGTGTGCACAGCAGACCTGCAGGTTTTTGAGTGTAGAGAACTTCTGGGATGTGGAAACTCCCTCTACCAAAGCATATCAGCACCCTCTTTATAAGTATAGCTTTACAGAGCTGTCTAGAGACACTGAAAGGCCCCTAGACAAATTCCAAGGCTGGCTTTCGGTCCAGTAAGCCACACTGATTTATGTGCTTTAAGGTTTGTAAAGCACTGTATATAAATTACTGAATTTGATCCTGACACAGTTCAGTGAACATGAAGGGTCTACTATATGCTAGGCACTGTGCTAAGCCCTAGACATTACAAATAAGAAAAAGACAGTCCCTGCCCTCAAGGAGCTTACAGTCTAATGGGGAAGGGGCAGCTTTAGGATTTGAGAACATGTTGAGTATCAAAAACTGAGTCACTCAATCAGCATGGTGGTGAGACTTCAGGTGATCAGCTTATCCTGAGTGAGGCATGATGTTCCCTTGGAGTCGAAACCAAGCAGGGCTGCTGATAGAAAACGAAGAGTTACTACGGCAATCCTGAGGTGGGTACAACATATTAACCCCTTTTACAGTGGGAGGAAACAAACTCAGGTGAAATGCCTCAGTCATGGTGCTACTGAGGTAGTAGAAAAACATGATTTATCCTAAGGCTTTTAAACTCCCAAGGGCAGCTCCTTCCTCTGTCCTGGGCTCTTTGATTACTTGAAATAGAGGCCTGCTAGTCAAGGCAGAGAATTCTGCCTCCAAATACTCACTACCTAAGTCAGCCCTCATAGTTTTCACTTTCTTCTAGGTTCACAAGTGTGGGGTTTGAAAGACAGTAGATGGTAACATTACTGGGGAGAAATTTCTCCCATAGATGAGCTCAAGGAATTTTTTAAAAAGTGATCTGGTTTCTTTAGCATCATTAGGAAAAAAGCTATAGGATCATAAATTTAGAGCTGGGAGGCTGTCTAGGACAATTCCTTATGCAGATAAAGAAACTGGTGCAGAGGTAAACTGCCATACAGGTTAGAAGGGAGATTCAAATCCATGTATTCCTGACTTCATGTGCAGTACCTAAGTCCCTACACTATCATAAAGTGCTAAAAGGGGCGAAAGAGAAGATGGATGCTTGTATTCCTGAGGGTTGGTAAAGATAGAGACATGGGAAAAAAAAGCCCTGAACTAAATCCATTAGTTTCTTCTCACTGCTACAACCTCCCCCTATTTTGGGGTTCTGGTGGACCCTGAGGATGGAGGTGGGGTTTATGATGAGTGGGAAGTGTAATTTTGGGACCTTCCCCAGAATTCCCAAGGGAGGGAAACTTTTTTCCTAGGCTGACTTAAATATATTGAAAATCCCAATTAGAATAATAGGATGATGGATTACCCCTTCCCCATCAGGTCTGGGCAAAGATGAGTTAAGTCTAACATGGCTCCTCTCTACAGTATGCATGGTCATGGTTGGGGGAGGGGGAGGCACATACTGTACAATCTGTATCCCTGGGTAGATGAGAAAGATCTTCCCAAAAAGCATTAACTGTCCAATAATGGATTCCTATTTTCGAAGTCTTTTATTTATTTAACATTGAGTACCTAACATAAGTGAAAGTCCTTGGGATAAGTGCTGACTCAGGTACAAACATGGACAGGCTCTTCGTAAAAAAAATTTGTTTTTGGAGGGGGAGAGGATGTAGGAAGAGTTGTACACATGCACAAATACACATTTTTGGTATGTGGTATAAGGTACTTGTCTAACCCAGGGACTTTTTTTGTTTCTTGGAAGCCTACAGACCTCAGAATAATGGTTTTAAAGGTATAAAATGTGACATAACAAAGGTTGAAATAGTTTTTGAAATTTTTTAAAAGTTCATGCTCTGATCCTTTTGCCAAACTTGCTTTCCAGTTTTCTCATTTTTTGGTCAAATAGTGAGTCCTTACCCAATAACTGAGATCTTTGGGTCTATCAAACACCATGCAACTGTGGTTTTTTTCTTTATATTTGATCCACTTTGGTCATAGTGTATAATCTCTTTAATATTATGTAGCCTCTTTCCTAATATTTAACATTCGTTAGGGATATTTGACAATATATTTCCTTCTCTTTATCACCCTCCAGTTTAGGTTTTAAAGACCATTTTTGTAAAAAAGGAGTTTGGTGGAATCTTTTTTCCTGTTTTGCAAACAGTTAATGGAATATTGGAGTTATTTGATGGAATTTATTTGTAAATACATCTGATCCTGGGTTATTCTTCTTTGGGAGTTTATTTTTTTTGTTCAGCCTCAATTTTTCTGATTAGCCATGCACATCTAACCATAATACAAAACTGAATATGAATGCAAGAGTTAGGAGAAGCAATGTGACAGAGGATAGAGTTGGTCAGGGAGTCAAGAAGACTAGAGCTCAAGTCCTACCTCTGACACACAATGGTTCTGAGACCTTAAAATTCTCACTGCTCTAAGCAGTTCTCTCAAGCTGTATGTTGCTGACCTACATTGGTAGAGGAAGTTTCCCTATAGAAGGTCCCTGTATCTATGAAGTCACAAGTCCAGTCCTTATACTGAAAGTCACAGAGAAGATACAAAGTACTTTGAGAAATTCTCAGCTTCTGGTTGAGGATTTGGGGGAAGGGGTTCAGGAAGATGAATTTTACCTGGGTCTGAAGCTACATTTGCTTCAAAGAGATGAAGTTAGTTAGGTGAGGACATTCCAGATAGAGAAATGGAAGCTGGAAAACAAGATGTATAACCATTTTGTCAGGGGCTGAAAAGTATAGGTGGAATAGTAGGAAATGGGGTTGGAAAGGTTAAATTTGTAGGGATGAGATGATGGTGGGCTTGACCAAAGAGTTCAGACTTTATTCTTTAATAATAATGGCTCATTTCTTAAAGTACTTAGAAGTTCTCCCAAGTTTTCAAAACTCTTTCCTTCTTTCACAGCATTGTGATATCGGCATTGCTTCACGCATAAAATACCTTCTACTCAAAGGTTGCGCTGTTCCGCAGTGAAAGCCCGAGCCTGCCTCCAGCTGTTTCACATCCTTTTAAACACGTTTTCAGGAAACGACTACAAATTCCATGAGGCTATGGTAGGGGGCGGGACTTCCGTGTCTCTCATGGAGATGCATTATGGGATCTGGTAGCCGGCTGTCCCCTGGAACATTCGTCTTCACCCTTCTTACGGGAACCCCGCCACGCCGGAAATCCTTGAAGCCTCGCCAAACTAGTCTTGCTCGGTCCCTTCGTGACGTCACTTCCGGGCAACGCGGGCGATCGTTGCTGCCAGCGGCTGTAGTCTTTCTTCCACTTCCACAGCGGAGCACGTTTTGTTCCTTCTTTCCTTTCCTATGGTCCCTTCCCCTTCTTGTCGTAACAGCGGCCCATCGCCACCACCCAGCTGGTTAGAAGGCGTTGTGGGGGCGAAGCTGAAGGTGCCCTTGACTCCAGGATTGAGCAGAACCGATGGAGAGGGCTGGAAGGGGCGGCTTAGGAAAAGGAGGGTGGATGGGATCCTACTAGGGCAAGGAGGCAGAAGGCAAGGTTGGGTACCCAAGGAGGGGGCAGGAGCCCGTCGAATGATGTAAAAATAAAACACAGTGGGGGGAGGGGTTGGGAAGGAGAGTCATAGGACGGGAGGGTAATGAGGGGCTAGGAGATGGGCAGGGGAGAAGCATGGAATGCAGAAGTGCTGGGGGGACGGAAGGAAGGTACACCGTCACTACTGGATGTTGGTAACTCTCACTGTCCAGGGGAATGCATGGCTCATGATTGGTGCCTAATAAATGCTTGTTGGTTGACTGGTCTCATTTACTATAGCAGTTGGTTCCCTTTTCCTTGTGCTGCCATTTGCTGCACAATTTTTCGAAATGGTTAAGGAAATGCTCCTGTTCCTCAAGGTCAGTGAAAGTGAGGAATTGAGAAAAAGGTAAAGTTTGGAACATTGAGAGACTGACTTTTATTCTCAGTTGTTATCTATAATGACCAGCTTTTTCTAGAGGCCCTTCCAGGTGGAAACCCTCTACCATTCTGAAGCCCTTGCTATGGCAGCCAAGAAGACTTAAGTGAGGGACAAACCCCACATTAATGTAGGTAGACACATGGATAATACCTAGACTATATAATATGCTGACAGCAGCCATCACCAAGAATGATAAGGAAGTGAAGAGGCATTTATTAAGCACCTAATTATACGCAGGCACATGCTAAGCCCTTTACAAATATCTCATTTGATCCTCACAACAACCCTGTGAGGTAGGCGCTCTTATTATCCCCGTTTTATAGTTAAGGAAACTTGAAACAGAGAGAGGTTGAAACAGAGAGGAGGCTAAATTCACATAGCTTCTATGAGTCTGAAATTGTCTTTCAGACTCCAGGCCCAGAGCTTTATCTCCACTGTGCCACTGAGCTGCCTACGCAGTATTTGCAAATGATACAGTGCCCTTTGGCCCCTACCAAGGGTGGAAATAAATCAAAACCAATTGGATTGATACGTCACTTTGCCATCCTGAGACATCCCATTTGGTTCACTATGCTGACAGGTTATCCTTTTGAGTCTAGGAACCAGTTTGAATCAGCAGCTCAGCCCAGCTTCTTACCTGGGCTCTGTGGGTATGCAGTTAAAACCCTGCAGGTTTTCTGGCACTGCAATAACATAGGCAGTTGGGTCAGGAGGGGACGATGTACTTACCACCTATAGGACTCATTCCCTCCCTTCAACTGTCTGGTTCCAACCCTCTGTTTCCAAGTTCTAGCAGAGTCATTCGACATACTAATTACAATGCCTGTCCTGGGATCCTATATCAAAGTGAGGGGGACACAACCTAGGCAACACCAGGCATTGAGGTGAGGTGGCTGAAGGAACTAGGAGCTCTGTATCTGGAGAAGATACAGAGGTGTCATAGTTGTTATCTGGGGTACTGGTAAGAAAAGCATAGAAAAAGAAGTTAGAAACTCAAATGTGGAGCCTAGGAAAAGGGGGAAATAGTGGGAGAAGGTTAGGACTGAACACACATCACTTGGAATAACAAGTAGGGAAGGCATGAAAGCCAATTAGCATGCTCAACTACTATCATTATGTCTCCAGAAGCCCCACTTGGAAGGCTGCATTTTGTTGGTGGCAGCCAATGATGGTCCCAATTCCTCATACAAGGAAGCACCTGCTGCTTATCAAACAGGTGCCAATCTCTTACTGGAAATCCACTTTTGGAGGGGAGTGGTGGGGCAAAGTATAGGAAAGGGAGGCAGTCTTTAAAAAGAGTGCTAAGGTGGGACATGGATTTCTTGGGGTCAGAATCATTCCTACATGGCATTTTAAATGTTCTTTTCTAAACTTGTGTGGAAACCTTGTTAACGGGAACAATATTCTTCCACCAGATTGATGTGGAGCACATGGTAGTGTTTGTGAACAAGACAGATGCTGCCCAGGACAATGAGGTGGTAGAACTAGCAGTGTTAGAAATACAGGAGCTGCTTACTAAGTTTGGTTATGATGGGGAGAAGACTCCTGTCACTATTAGTTCTATCCCTCTTTGCCCTTGAGGTAAGGTGGCATAGAAGGCCCCAGGCTGAGGGAATCATTCTCCTTGGGGCTCTTTATTCATCCTGATTCATGGAGTGAATCTGTTTGGGAATACCTTTAAGAGGGCTGTCACAGAAAACCACTTTCCTACTTGGTCAGACTGCTCCCAATAACACTGCATAACTCTGAGCTGGAATGACCACAGGCCTGACCCATTGTCCAAAATCTTATGAAGAGGGGGCTAGGAAGATTGATTAGGAACTTCGGGTCATGTATCACCTTCCCTGCTGCTGCGACCCTGTATCACCTTCATGTTTCCTGCCCTTCCTTGGTGACCTTCCATCTCCTCTTCCCACTCCTCCCATTTTAAATTAGTTCAATTCTAGGGTATGGTACAGTGTTTACAAGAACTCTGGAGAGGAACTGTGAAGAAGGGAACTGATTATGAATTTCTGGGCCACAAGAAGATTATGTGCTCTGTGGTCACAGGTAAAGCCCATAATCAACACTTAAAACTCTTCTTCCTACATTCTCTCTCTTCACATCAGACTGAAACCTTGTTCCCCCCATCTCCTACTACCTTTGCAAGCAGAGGTAATTACACCTTGCCCTCTCCAGAAGACACAGAAGTAATGGGGCAGGGTGATTTTAACTTCGTTCCTTGTTTTTCTGATTACATTCTCTGCAAGGGAGAGACATGACAGTTACATTCTCTCATGGGAGAAAATGGATCTGTTGGGTTTCTTTAATGAAGAATGTTGAACTTCTCTTTTAGTTTTTCCATTCTCAGCACTTATCCTAATGCCTAGCATATAGAAGGCACTTAAATATTTCTTGATTGATTCCTTCTACCACTAAAACCTGTTTGTTCAAAAACAAGTCAAATGGTATGGAATAGTTAAATGCTATGTATGTTAATAATTAAGGCTGTATCTGGCAATAGGGAGTCTCCCTCTACCAACCTTTCCACAATGTGTTGTGGGTTGGGAAACTTTTGCCCTAGGCTATTAGATCGAAAGGCAGTTTCAAGCTCTAACTCCCATTTTCCCGTCCAGGAGATGGCTATTTCTGAAGATGGCCTTAATCTTAAAACAACTGAGAACCTTCAAGAATTGTGTTTTACAACCATCATTACTAGCATATCAGATATGACTGAAGAAGAAATTGTGACGTTGGGATTCTTGACTGCCCTTTCCCTCAACACTGGCTTGAAACACAAACAGCTCACATTTATGAAATGAGAAATAGTCCTTAAATCTTTCCTGCCATCCCAATAGGATATACTGGGAGGTAGATGGGATGGATATAGCCAACTTGTAGTGGTAAAGTGGTCATTTTATTTATGGCTATTTAGATCACTATCCAACCAACCACTTCCTTCTTTGTAATTCTCATTTATGGGTTTTCTCTTAAGTTTATCCAATATCCTGAAGGCCTTTTCTGACTCTAGGAGTTACCTGAAATTTTCATGATTCCAAAGTTATTGTATTATCCATATAAGGTGTGCATTTGAGGTTTCTACTGAACAACAACAAAAAAGAACTTATGCCAAAGCAACAGTCACAATCCTTGAACGTGTGCATTCCACTCCAACCACTGTCTTTCTCTTAAAGCTGACCATGGAATCACAAGCTAGGCTTTCAAAACCATTACAAGTATGAACAAGGAAGGAATGGGTATACCACTTGGAGCATATGGTATAAGAGAACATGTTAGAACTACCTACATCCTATTTTTGCTTTATTAAGAAGGGGGGGGAGATGAGGGAGAGATTTGAAAAGTTATTAGGTTTAGATTACCAGACTTCTAAAAGTTTTATCTCTTGGTTCACTTGGCGAAAAGTCTTGGGAACAAACTAGTCTTTGTGAGAACATGGGAGTCTACAATTTTTGGAATTACATATGATGCCTATCCTAGGACACCATTTTCAGAAAGATGACTTTTAGTAATTACACTCGCATGGGCTAACTCAAATAGAAGCACAACGAAAAGAAAAATATTAAAAGTTGTCTGTTCTTACCCTTTTCCCCCCATTCTCTAACCCCCTGCAAGTCTGACTTGTGTCATCTTCTGTCAAATGAATTGTTCTCTTCAATTCTTTTTGACCTCTCAGTGCATTGTTTCCTTCCAGATAGTCTCTCCTCACCTAGTTTTCCTGGTTCTGCTTTCCTGTTTAGTCAATCCATCTCCTTTGCCTGATCATCCATATCATGTCACCTAATTGTGGGTATACCCCTAAAACGTTGTCCTGGGCACTTTCTCTGCTCTACCCCCCCCCCCACTCCAGTTCGTTTAAATATCTATAAAGAATAACTCCTAGATTTGTATACCCAATATCCGTGTGTACACTACTCCAAACCTCCCTATTTCTGTGAAGACCAAGAACCTTTTAGTCACCTACATTTACAACCCATCTTCCTTATTAACTAACTCATATCTAATCACTCCCTCCTCATCACCTCTTACCTGGGCTTTTAAAAATAGTTTCCCAATTGGATTCCCTGCCTCCACACAAGCTACCAGTGATATTTTAAAAACACTGGTCAAGCATGTCACTCCTGAGCTCAAATTGGCCGCCTTGATATTTCTCACTCATGACATATTCTCTTATTTCTGGGTTTTACACAAGCTTGTCCCTCATTCCTGCAATGCACTTCATATTCTTCATATTCCTGCTTCTCAGAATTTCTAGTTTACATTCAAAGCTTGGCTCAGGTATCACCTGCTACATAAGACCCTTTAATACTTCTTTCTCTCCCTTCACTTAAAACTGCTTTGTATTTATTTTGTATATATTTATAAACACACATGTATATGTAATAGGTGTGTCCTCTAAATGCTCGAGAGTGGGAACTGTTTGATTTCTTTTGTCTTTGTATTCCTAGTGCCTACCACACAGTGGGCACTATAAATGATTATCTGATTGAAAAGAATACTCAATTTTTAATGGCAACAAGGCCATACTTTTAGATAAAGTACTGAACTTTTCTGACCCAGTTTCCTCATTCTTGTTTTTTTTAAGCAATTGGGGTTAAGTAACTTGCTCAAGGTTACATGGCCAGGTATTTCTGGGTGGGTGCTAAGTGTCTGAGCCCAGATTCGATCCCAGGTCATCCCGACTGTGGGGCCGTTGCTCTTACTCACTGTGCTACCTGGCTGCCCCGGGGTTTCCTCATTCTTAAAAATGAGGGGACTGAATTTGGAATAATGTTAAGATGGTCACACCTTTTCACCCCAAAGATCCAATTGGTAAGGCATATACCACATGGAAATCAAAGATAAAAGATCAGTTAACTCAAACAAAGTAATTCACAGCAGCACCTTTTGTTGTAGCAAGGTAGAAATTAAGTAAATTAAATTGTAACATATGAATGTAACAAAATATTACTGTAACATGAGAAATAAATTCAGGAAATGTAAGATATAAACCGATGCAATAAAGCAAGCAGAACCATAAAAATGACACACATAATGACTAAACTATAAATGGAAAGAGCAAAACTTTAAACACTAATGGTTGAGATCCACAGCTATGGAATATCACATATACAGTCAGACATGATGGATTTGTGATTTAGCTGAACTTAAAAAATGTTACAAAGGATGGCTTCTTGAGTAGGGATACATTCAGGGATGATTTTTTTAAATGAGGAACAAATTCATAGATGACATAAAAACTGAAAGGGGAATGGCAGAAGTGGGATCCAAATTAATTGGTTAGAATGGGACAAATCAAGTCAGATGAATTTCAAGTCTTAGAACTGTATTTTTAAAAAATACTCCCACTAGAAGGTTGGAGGAAGGCACTGCTATACAACTTTTGGGAAGTACTGGACCTGTGATTTTTTTTTTTCTGGCACAGAGAAATTCTTGGTGAGGAATAACTTCCTCTACCAGGGCAGACTAATACCTTCTCTGTAACTTAGATGTTTTACAAGAGAAGTGCCTAAAGTTGTCCAACTATCAGCCCAAACCCCTTAGTGCCAGAACCAGATGAAAATGTAAGTGGGAAAGGTTTTTAACAAAATAAAAAAATTACATTCCAACAGAATGTTAACTTGTGGTTTTCTAACTCATGTTTCTACTGGAGTTTAAGTGATTTACTTCTTCAGTCAGCATGTGTCAGAAATAAAAGTTTTTGAACTCAAAAGTTTTTCTGACTTTGAGGTTGGCCCTCTGACCACTTACTCCATGCAACCTCTAGTTTGATGAAGGCAGTTAAAATGTAAGCAAGCACCTTGAGGGCAGGACTGTTTGTTCTAACTTCACTGTATCTTCCTCTACAGCACAGATGCTCAATAAATGTGATTGACTGAACAATCACTCTGTTCCAATTGCTAGCTATACTGCCCTTTAAGGCTTCCAGAGTCCTTTTCCTTACAATGACCAGATGGAGTATAATTATTTCCATTTTACAAATAAGGAAATTGACGCCCAGAAAAGCAAAGTGACTTAGCTGAAAGAACAGGAGCAATCAATCACTAAGTGCCTACTATGGTAGGCACTGTCACCAGTATTGAGAATTAAGACAATTTAAAGTCTCTGCTCTCATAGAACTCATATTCTATATCTAGTAAAGAATTAGTAAAAAGCAAAATGAATAATGGGGAAAAAAGAGATGGCAAACAATGTAAATGATTCGATCCTGAACTATTTTTAACAAACAATTGACCAAAAAGGGGAAATAGGCATTAGAAATAATATTGACACCAATTATAATGCAAAAGTTTAATCAATGTAAATTACCAAAAGAGCCCAGAAAATCACTTAATCATCAAGCATTTTACTTGCCAAGAAATCATCCAAAGGCAAAACTGTTAAGAATAATGATGGATGATTATGAACACTATTTTCTCTCAAAGCTGAGAGAGAAGAAACCTATTTAAAGAAAGCTTTGCAAGAGATCCAAGTAAGCCAAGTCATCCCAAGAGTATTTAAGGAAGAAAATGTAATGAGAACAACAATCAGAAGAAAAATGAAAAAAGATGTGAAAATATTGTAACAAATTTTGCCCCACCAAGGACACTGGAACCACCAATACTTGGACCCTGACATCACATTCCCAAGATGGAACATTGTTCACAGAAGGAAAATAGCACTTAAAAGCTTATGTCCAAACTATACAGAGAACCAAGATGGAGAAAACAGCCAGAATGAACCTATGTATGCTAGAGGGGACATATAACTGTAAGGGTGTGGAGGGATCTATATACAAGGTATATGATGGAGAGGAGATATCAAAGATGAAGGAAATCTCAGACTTTATTAATACAAAATAAAAAAAAAACCCACAACACCATCAAACCAGTGACCATATTATGCCTGCTCTCCCATCTCTACAAAATGAAGGCATCCAAAATGAGAATGCATATGAAATGAGCAGTTTTATAAGTAAAATTCATTTCACAACTGAAAGATGTAGTAATGTAAGATCCCACTGCACTTTGCTGACTAAAAACTAGAATACTCTTCCAGAATTCATTTCTGCCAACCCATACACCAAAATTTAAAATTCCCTAATGATTATGGTTATTACTTTTTAAATTATAACAATCTTGTTGCACTATTCTCTGATTATAAATGTTAGGCAAGGGATAAAATGGGGAAATACATACTTATCAAATATATTCTCCTTTAGAGTCCAAATTGAAGAGAGGTTTGATGTGGATAGTTAGGTCATCCAAATGCTTTCCTTAAGAATGACATTATAGGGGCGGCTATGTGGTGCAGTAAATAGAGCACCAGCCCTGGAGTCAGGAAGACCTGAGTTCAAATCCAACCTCAGACACAACACAAAAACTAGCCATGTGACCTTGGGCAAGTTGCTTAAACCCAACTGCCATTCCCCCCCGCCCAAAAAAAGATTCTATCTTAAAAAAAAAAAAAAGAATGACATTATATTGGTTGCATTAAACCCTAGAAAACTGAAGAGGCTCTGGAAGAAATTTATAACCACCCAAGGATACGGTTTTGATACCATCTATTCAACAAAGACTACAGTGGATGTAGACTGTCTTATCCAGATTATGCAGAGTATGCACTTGGCTGTACAACCTAGCACTTGTGCATCAGTACATTACAGACAGACAAGTTGACCCCAGAGTTGAATTAGGGGGAGAACAGCACATGGAATTTACCTTCTGGAAACTTCCCCAAATGAGCATCAAATTTAATTACAGAAACAAAGACAAATCATTTTGAATACCAACTTATTGCTAAATGTTGCTGTCTTGTCAGTGAGAGGCTGAACAAAAATGAAATGTCACAAAGATGATGGTATGAGCAAATTGTAATACATAACTAATAAGGAACTTCAAAAAAAAGAATAGGCATAAAAATGTCATCAAATAAACAGGAAGAAGAGATGTGTACATATTGAGGCAGGAAGGTAGAGTGCTCTACTGTTATCTTTGTCTGGTCAAAAGAAAGCAAGAAAGACTTCCAGGACACTGGGTTGTGTATTCTTTTGTGCTAAACTTATGGAAGGACAAGGACAAGACACACATCAAGCAGATGGATTGCAACCTGGATCACTGGAGGTAACTTACAAATTTATGAGCTAATAGATTCACATACTAAGACAGAAACTTCTAACGAGTAGTCCAACAACGCAAGGGGGCAAGAGGAAGAGGGCTGCCTTATTGCACTCTCAGGTCCCATTATTTAAAACGAGCACAGAGAAGAAACATGATTGACAAATTCTTATCAAGGATGTTTTAAAAGAAATTCCCCATGGATGTAGAAAGACAGGAAAACGAACCATTAAATGACTATAACGTATTTTTTTAGGAGGCTAGTCTCCCTATCTCACCCAGAAGTATAATGGTCACTCATGGGGTCCAATCCCACTGCTGAGTGACATGGAAGGCTGGACCTGTTGATTTACCCCACTTTAGCCAGTCTGGTCAGCCCTGCGTTCTCAGAAGCTCACCAATATTGGTATGGAACTTAGTTTGGATGCCTGATCAGCTTTAACTCTACTGCAGCTGAGAATTCCCAAGCTCAAATGATCCACCAGCCTCAGCATCCCTGATAGTAGTTACTGCAGGTGAGTGCCATGATGCCAGGCAAGATTTCCCAAATTTCCTAGAGTAGCTTTCTGGAATATTATCAAGAGAATGAGAGTAGGTTTACACAGCCATCTGCTTTCATTTCCTGAAGTAAGCAATCATGGTAACAACAAAAAAATGCAATATCCAAAACTAGATTCTCTCCTTAATAGAGCAAAAACCTGTGTCTAGCTATGTTTTCATCCTTGTGCCAAAGAAATGCCATGAAATACCTGACACATCTTCATAACAGTTAGTGTTTACTCTAAAAGCAACATCCACTCCCCTTTTACCCATGACTCCTTACCAGCTCCTTCCGAATCTTACTTCCCATACTCAAAATATATGAATTATGGCAATAATTCAAATCTCAAAATATTTCACATATGATCTTATTTGATCCACAAACCAATTACTACCTTTTTATTAATGATGGAAACGAGAATAAGCTTGCCCACCCCAGGCTGAGACTAGATCAGGCCTCTTGAACCCTAGACTCCATTAGACATTCAGGACATAAATGAGAAATTAAACAATTTTAAACTGGTGACTTACACCCTCACAATCTAATCATACAGGATTAGAACAAATGGTCGCCCTTGCCAAGAGCCACAACATATAGGCTGGTTCTCTTTACTCTAGCTAGCAGTCCAAGAAAAAAGAGACAATTCTTTCATTTGGAGTGCAGCTCAAGATTTTGAATTATAAACTGAAAGAGACCCTTAAGCTTATCCAGTTTGACACCCACCCCCCAAAAAATCATTTTACAGATGATGAAACTAAGGGCCAGAAAGGTTAAATGACTGCCATCGGTCACAATCGAGTTTATACTCCAGTACTGCTTCACTATACCACCCTGCTTCTGTTTTAGGGAGGGAGAAAGAGATACACACACAGGAGGATCAGACCAAGGAAATAGCAGACAAAAACTTAGCAGTGACAGCACATTTGCCCCTTCCCCTCAACTTAAGTACTTTGGCCCCCAATCTCTTACCTCTGTATTTCCTTGATGCCCTGGTCTTGTGACAGACTAGGGTTGTACCTTTGTCCTTTTCCCCAGAGAGGGAATTCCAGGCATGTTGAGTTAGTTTAAAATTTTATTTTTTTTTCTGGTTTTTTTTTTAAATATTTTTATGTAATAAAAAGTAAAAGTCCTTGTCAACCATCCTTGTGGGGCATCTGTCTATGTGTCTGTCTCAGGTTAATGGGAAAGAAGGGTAGGGGAGCCCAAGTCTGAGGTTATAAATAATAGAAAATAAAAGATCTTCCGTCTCCAGCGGGGATGGGAGGGAATGAAAGGGAGGGGTAGGAAGAAGGATGGGCCAAGCAGGAACCCTCCACTCCCTCTGGACCCTGGCCCCGCCTTAAGGTCCCTCCCCCCATCCCGCCTCCTACCCCAACTCAAGGTGCTTGGTAGGAGTTCCCTACTCCCCCTGTGGGGGTGGGCTGGGGAGGGGAGTGGAGGGCTAGAGAACTGGTCCGAGCTGCTGGGGGAAGAGACATAGGTCACTCCTCCCTCCACTCAAAGAAGTCTCTCAAGTGACGGCCAGGACCATCTTCAGTTCCCCGGGGGGTGGAAGGGGAGCTGCTGGGAGGGATGAGATTGAACTGGTTGAAGGGGAAAGAGAAGAGATCAGGAACATTAGAACCTAGCCATCTATCCCCTAGTCCAGTGCTGTCCAACTTCTTTAAAGGAGGAGGCCACATTTATGTAAAAACAACAACCACAAGTCCAATGTTAACCAGCCCTTTCAAAGCACATGCCTGTTTCTCAAGTTACTTTTCATTTCTCACAGGCTCTCACTCCCACCTTATCAGTCTCATTCCTGTCTTAACCCTTCCTAATTGGCAAGCTACTACAGCTAACCACAGCTTAATAAGCCACAAGTCAGGTTATTAAGTTACAAGTTCAAGGACAGAGTGCAAAAGAATGGAGTGACAAACTAATCAAATTCAGGCAACAGCTATGGCCTACAAACAACATTAAAACCTTTTGCAGACCAGATGCAGCATACTGGCAAATCTATCAGGCAGTCCCTTCTGACTCCCATTCAGTCCCACAGTTCTTTCTTGCCACCAGCCTAAAATCCTCCTTGCCAAATTCCCTCACTCAACAGGATTTCATGAATCCTTCCATCTACCTCCCCCCCTCTTATATATTTATCCCTCCCTTCCCGGAAAGGCAGGTAAACATGGCCTGTCTGCTCACCTTGGTGGTGTCCGATGTAGGTGTAAGGTGAAGGTGTGGAAGCAGAAAGAGCAGGCACACCACTCTGGGGCACACCCCCCTGAGGTGGACCCCCATGGCTCTGGGGTGGGTGCAGCAGCATCACCTGGGGTGGGTGGGGAGCCCCAGGATGAGGGGGTGGGGCTGCTGTGATTCCAGTCTGGACATGGGCCTTCAGAAAAGAAGCAGATGTGAGGACTTAACAAGTAACACAGAAAAACTCTCTTAGATAGCCACTACAAATCATTATCAGAGGAAAAAGATTCCTGTGGGTTTGTTTTTCCACTCCAAAACAGGAGAGATGAGAACACATTATTAACAAAGGCTATTCAGAGAAGACAAATTTGGAAAAGAAATTTATGACTTGGGAATGACTATCATGGCCTAAATAATGTGGGTCACATTAAAAATCATAGGAGAGGGAAGACTTAGTAGGACATTCAAAAAGGTTAAGAGAACTACTCTGGTGGCCAAAATAATCAAGTCCTATAGTGTAAATATACTAGAGGATGAATCTACAAAGTGTTATTTTGGAATAGTTACCTGGGTGACATGGGCCATATTGGTGAAGCCGTGGGGTAGCTGCTGGTGGGCATGGATGGCATAGACTGCAGCTGGTTGAGGGAAGCTGCTTTGAGGGGACTGGGCAGAGGGTCCCGGTGGCAGAGACGGTGGTGTGCCTGTTAAGGCACCTGGATGGTACAAGTTCTGTTGTGGCTGCCCACTACCCAAGTGTGGCGGCTGCCCTGCCTGATGCTGTTAGAAAAAGAAAGAGGATAAGTTCCAAAGCCAGGCAAGTAGCAAACTACTTCCACACCTAGCTCTACTTTGTGCCATCTCAAATCCTAAATTCCTTCTGATGGTACAGCCATTCTCCATCTCTCTTTCTCCCCAGTTCTACCCCTATTATTTTATAACCCAAGTATTTTGCCTCAACTCTTATTCGTCTCCCACGTCAGGCACCTGGACAGGGCTGGGGGCCGCATGCTGGGACTGCGGCTGGCTCCCAGTAGGGGTGGTAGCTGGCTGCGGCTGGTGGGCATGGAGCTGCGTGGCATGGTGTGGATAGGACTGGTGAACGGTGGCTACAGCAGGAAAGAGGGAGAGAGAATCAGCAGAAAGAATGCATGAAAAGGGCAGGGAGCTTATTTCAGGACAAAGAATAAAAAAATTTAAAGGACTTACCATAAAGGGCTTGGGGAGTGGGCTGCTCTGCTGGAGGGTATTGAGGAGTAGAAGATGAGACGATAGCCTGGGGGTGGCTGCCCGACGTCAGCATCCTTGGGTTACTCTGAAGCATTGGGGCAAAGACAGGCTAGAGGACAGGAAAAGAAGGGAGTCTAAGGGAAGGCCCATTTTTCCTTTCTGATACTTTCTATGCCTCTGACAAATGCCAGTTTGCATGTGATCTTATCACACACCCCAATCCTGGAGAGCAAAGAGTAGGGTGGAAGAACCTAAGGATATTCTCTTATATTGGTCCCATCCCTAATTACCTGTGAGGGATAATGGGCCATGGGCTGCATCATGGTGGGCTGGCCTGGGAACTGCTGGGGATTGTAGGAGATATAGGAAGAGTATGGTGTGGCTGCCACCAAAGGGGGCCCTGCAGCTGCTGCCGCCTGCATAATAGGGGGTGCTGAGGCTGGTTGGTGCTGGTCTGAGCGTTGTGGGGGCAAGGAACCTGTAGATGAGATGGGAGATAAGCTTAGGCTCAAGTTAATAGGGAAAGAGAGTGAGAGTTGAAGATGGATGGAGTATTTCTAATTCACCACCAATTAATGACCCAATATCCCCTAATCCCACGAGGACAACTCATATGCTGCTGCATGGTTCGGACATCTATTCTCCTGCTCTTACCTTTAGCTCCCCGGTACTTGCCCTGCTGACCAGGCACAGAGTTAGATACAGGGTATGGATACATCTGAGGAGCCTGGAAAGATCAAAAGGACCAGAGCTGTGATTCCCTCGTAAATCATCCAATCAGAACTGTTCAGGTCCTTTCTTCTCAGGCAGCAGTGATAAATCCTGAGGGTCACGTACCATGTTTCCTCTCCTCCCCAACCCCCTTTTTACTTCTCACCTGTACAGCTGGCCCCATGTGGATCTGAGGTATATAGGAGATGTACTGGGGGCTATACATCCCACTCTGGCCTGCTGTCAGCACTGGGATTGAAGGAGTTGAATGAGTCCGGGGACCTGGGGAAGTTGGGGTGCTGGTTGACTTGTTCTATGACAAACAAAAGGGGAGGGGAGTTAAGAGAAGATAATACACTTCCCCTAGATATGCCCCCTTTGTCCCTTTTCAACACTGCCTACTTCCAGGTAAGGAATAAATGTTGTAAACTGCTGCTGACCCCCCACCCCTTGCCCATCAGATAATTTTTTATCCCTGTCTTCTCTCAGCTCTCAAAAATCTCTTCTTTTTTCTGCCCCATTCTTACCACAGACAACAGAGGCTTTGAAGGGTTAAACTCCTTGGCATTGGGGTTCAGTGTCGACTTCTTCACTTGACTACGAGAGAAACATAAGGTTAATGACAGTCTCTTACTGGCTTAATATCCCCATCTTCCTGCATTCTTCCTGGATTCCTTCCTTCTCTCCCCTTTCCCAAGCATGTTATCCTAGGTCCCCACCCCACTTACTCAGTGACAGGTCCCTCTTCCTTGTCATCCCCCTTGCTGATGCCCCCAGAAGGACTGCCCATTTGGTTCTGTCGAGGTGTCTGGGATTGCTCAGGTCCCTCAGCCCCTCCTGTTGAGGGGAGGGACAGTTTTTCCTCCTTATCAGGTGGAGATTCTGTTTTGGAGGAGCCAGAGGACACCAGGGGCTCTGGAGCCAGAAGACCCTCCACCTCCTTTTCCTTTCCTTTGGCTTCCACCCCACCGTCTTTGGGTCCCCGGGGGGAGAAAGGGTCCAGACTGGTCTCAGGAGAACTGCTGGACTGGAGCTGCAAATAAAAAGACACATCTTAAAGAACTTTGTGTGTTCACTGTTCTACCCCAACTCCTGTTTCTAAATTCTCCTCAAAATCATCTCTACTTTATCCTCTCAACCTTTTTTGTCCTATTTGTCTTTTCACATTCCTCATTTGTAGTTTCAGCCTCCAAAATCTCTTTGCCCTGTCCACATTTCACAACTCATTCCCCTAATTCTCCCAATCCTCACCTTAAACTGAGCCCCAAACTTCTTCAGTTCTTCCAACTGATAACGTTTTTGTTCATTCTGAAGGCCAGGGGCTATGGGTGGACAATGGAAAAGTGAGTAAGATATCATAGGGAAATATATCCCCTTCCTTGAATAGCTAAATATGGCCTTAAGTGAAGAAACTAGGGGGTGAAAAACAAAACAGAAGGAATATTAAAGGAACGTAATAAATATTGGAATGGAATCCTTAATAGCTCTCTCATGCCTTCCCCATTATTCTTCTTAAAATACACTGGGAAAAAAAAGTCACCTAACATTCAAGGATGAGAAAAAAGACACCTAATGTTCAAAGATGAGGAGGCAGAAACTAATCTTCACCTTTCCCAGCTATTCGGGCTAGCTCTGGTGGCTCCAGAGTTCTCCCAGGTTCCTTCTGGGGTAATTCTTTTCCTTAGTGCAAAGAAAAATTAAAAAAAAAAAAAGATATACATTATAAGACCCAACCAAGGACCAACTAAGTCTTGCCCTTTTCTTGTCCCTTAGACTCCCACCATCCCCCTTACCATCATTAGGAGCTGTAACCTTTGGGGAGGTTGGGGAAATGGGACCAGCTCCAGGTTCCATAACTGACGAAACTGGAGGAATGGAGGCTGTAGAGGTGGGAACTGCAGAGCCTACAGGTGGCTCAGGACAGGAAGCTGAGGCTGGGGCAGGAGCAGCTGACTTAGGGGAACGAGGGGGGTACATCCGACCAACTACCAGAACAGGGGCAAAATGTTTTTTTGTAGTCACCAAGTTAAACAATAGATTTATACACTTAATTCAACTGAATATTAAGTAAGCACATATGGGCAAGTTACAAATATTTATTCCCAGGCACCGAGACCCAGAGCCTCATAAATACTCATCCCAAGAAAGGAGAATTCCTTATTATTCTATCCTCCCTTCCCAATGCTTTGCTAGCATTCTTCCCACACATTTCTCTTTAATCCCATCCATGGACACTTTTCCACAATTTATTCTCCTCTTTCTTTCAATGTAATTTTTATTTCCTCACATATCACATTTCAGAAGTCTTACCTGTCGGAGGTGGGACAGAAGTTTCTCCAGGAGGCCGGCTGCTAGGGGAAGACATAGTCTTTGCACCTCTAAGGGGCCTCTGGGCTTTTGGGGACATGCGGGAAGGACCTAAAGGTAAGAAAAATGATCTAGCAAAAAGGGCAAATGGAGCTGCTAAGGAATATCACTAACATTACTCTTTTGGCCTCATTCCAGTACTACTTTCTCCATTCCCCTTTCCCCTCCACAATCCCAGCTCACCTCCATTGATGCCACGGGGCTCAGGACCAGGACTGGGACCACTGTTGTCAGGGTGGTGGGGGCCACCCCGAGGGGGTAAGGAACCAATGCCAGGACGACCTCCCCTGGAACTACTGCATCGAACTCCTCCTCGGGGGCCTCCTTCCCGCATTCTCTGGGGCAGAGGAATATACTTCCCTTCCCTAGGAAAAGGAAGCAAATGAAGTTAACAAAAAAACAAAACCAAACACAAAAACCACTGAGGGGTTGTTTCCCTAAATCACTTCACTAAGGCTTTTATCTAACTCTTTTTTTCTAATTTTCTTTCTGATACACTAAGGATTTCTGTTGCAACTAAGATCTGTTGCTGCAAGATCATGTATTTAACCTCACTCCCATGGTGGCCAAACCCTGCTAATAAGAACATCTATTTTCTAAAGTCAGTCCCACCCTCCTAACTCTTCACCCAATTCTGGGGTCCTTAATAATGTACTGACCTGGACACTAAACTGGGACTATCACGACCCGAGCTCTGACGCTGCACAGAGCTATGTTTCTCCTCCTCTGTCCGTCCGTCATCATTCTCCATAGCAATACGTAAGCGGTACTGGGGACTGGACTCTATTTCTCGGGCCAGTTGAGCTGCACGGAGCTCCCGCTGACGAAACTCCTCTGAGTTGTCCTTCTCCAAGGGGACCCTAGAGGATTCCCCATCCATAACCCATCAAAACCACAACACAAGACCAAGAGAAGCAGGAGAGAAAAGGAAAAAAGAAAAGATCAGTATCAAAACTGGTGTTTAGGTTTCTACCCCTTTGGACAGAGTCTGTTTTGCCACCTCAGTAGTTGCCCTACCTCCTATTTCTACCTCTGGAAGGTGTTCAGAAACTCACGTATAAGAAGAGAGGCTACTGTCATAAGTTGTTTTTACTCCATAATTTTCCTCATTGAACTTGAACATTTCATTGGGGTCCCATCCGTTAGACTACAATAGGAACAAGGGAAAGAAAACATATTAAGGAAGAAGAAAAGGGAAAAAATAAGACCATTAAACTTTAAGAAAGAAACTCTTTCTACAGATATCATCTTAAATCAACTTTAAACCCAAACTGACATAATATGCCCACCAACCCACAACCCTACCATGTGGGCTCCCTGACCCTCTGACTATAGAAGCCCTCAAAAGATATATTGTACCATATCAGATTCAAGGTCATAGTCATCACTGTTGCCATCACCCCCTTCCCAGCGCTGTAGCACCTTTTCCTTGTGTTCACCATTCACTTTTGAGTTCATGGCAATGGCAGAGTCTGTGAATTTGTCTGTGGGGAGAATTTGAGATAAAAAATTACATGAGGTCTCATAGACTTCTTTTTACCTCTCAAAATAAAGGGCAAAATGGGGATGCCAAATCTGGGAAAGCTAAAACCTCAACACAACTCCACTCTTCTTTTTTGGGGGGATGGGAAAACAATTGGGGTTAAGTGACTTGCTCAGGACCACACAGGCCTGATTTGAACTTAGGTCCTCTTAACTCGAGGGCCAGTGCTCTGTCCACTGAATAGCTGCTCCATAACCTTATTCTTGAATAGGCCCAAAGAAAAGAGAACTCAGAAAAAAAAAGAGAAAAATATTCGCTCATGCTGCCACTTTGGGCAGCAGAAAATAGAAGGTAGGAAACATTCCCCTCTCCTCCCAACACACAAAGAAATTCCAAAACATGTTATTACCCTTAGTGGCATAATTGAAGTCAACATTTCGGAAGTGAACCATCATCACATCACTTGGCTTAAACACCATGGTATCCACGATATCCTCTCGACGGGGACCACCTGCTGGCTCAGAAGCCTTTCTATGAACTGCATCCACCGCTAGTTCAAACTGCAAGACCCACCCCCAAGGCCCCAGGTCAACACTAGAGAAGGTAAATCCAGCCTGAAATTTCCCCAAAAGTATGGAACTTGCTATGGTATTCCACCCTTTCTATCTCCTTCCCAAAAATTTCCTATTATACTTCCTAACTCCCAATTCCTTCCTAATACCAACCATATACTTTACATAACCTTAACTACGAAAAGAAACTAGGCTAGAGAAAATATAAAAATGCAGACCTGCCCAACATTAATATTTTTTCAAAGCTACAGTCTTTATTGTGATGAAATATAAAACAATTATAACAAGCAATGCTAGGCTGGGAAGGATCTGTGTAGAATGGTACAGTTTTAAAGACTGACTACACTGCCTCTCCCACATACCTCCCTTTCCAACTATTTCCAAATTCCAAGCCAGGTTGATGAATACTTACTTTTGAACTTAGAGTCTTGAAGATACCTTCATATGTGGTACCATTTTTCACCTTTACATCACAAGTGGAACCCTGGCAGAAGGAGCAACAATTAAAAACTTAGATTTATCTAAAGTCCCCACTGAACTACTTTAGAAGACAAGTACATACCACAACAGCAGTAAGGAAGTGTAGCATCCTAGAATTATTGTAGACACCCTCAAATACCTGAAAATAACATGAAGGTGACAGATTAATAAGGAAGGGGAAGACACATATCAGGTATCTTACCCTACCCCCACCTTTCTGACATTTCTTTTGCCCAACAATGCCTATCTGTTCCCACTTCACCCTTTTACATCCCTGAATTTAACTACTGGAAAGGCACTCACTGGTGATGGTGGGGGTCCCTTTCCTGTGCTCTGTCCCCTATAAGAAAAAACAACAGACACTTTTAGTTATTTAAGTCTGCCCTACTCCCTCCTACACCCCTACCTACAAAGGGTCAGGAATGTTTAACCCAACATAAGACAAGAATGGTTCACTTCTTTTATAGGAGGAAAGAAATAAAGATATGTCTCTGCGCCTTTTCAGGCACAGGGCAATAAAAGCCTATAAATCAATATAGCCTTCAGGTTTGTCCTCATCTTGAAAAGGTAAAGAACCAGGAGTGAAATGTATTATTTTCACTTCAAAGCCCACGGCCTAATTCTCTGTCCAAAACGTTCTGTGAAACAAGAGATTTACAGGCAATCTTCCTGTAGCTCCCCCAAAGTCAAGGGAACACAGCTAAGGGCTTAAAACACCAACAAGAACAAGGAACCAACGGTCGAACAAACCAAGCACATGGAACCGATCTAAGACTAGTTACTATAAACCCATCACCCCACAGAGAGAGCCAAAGGCACCTTTATGCGCAAGCCCCCTAAATCGCCCATGGAAGACAATTGTCTCTACCCCTACGAAAAGCCCCATTACCGATTCTGGGGAGAACTAACCGCCGTTGATACCAGGGTCCTCACAGGCTGATGTAACTGGCCGTTGGGGGCAGGGGGGCCGTTTGGCGGGGTGAGGGGACCGCGCAGACGCAG